>NC_142682.1:17601878-17731878 GCF_964200805.1 Pocillopora damicornis
GATGCGGGATTGCTATTATGAACGGGACAAGAGAATCAGCGATTTTGAGGAGCGGGATTCGGGAAATAATCACTTAAACGAACCGAGAGGCGGGATGTCCGTTGACGAGAATTTATGAAATCGATTCTCTCAGTCATGAAAATTCAAGAGGCGGTCGGACTGCTCAGCGACACTCTTCAGCTACTGCGCGGGAATGAAAATTATATCAGATGTGAAGTTGCCAATATATCAAAAATCCTCAATGGCCCACAGGGTAACGTGGTCTAAGACTGCTGCGTCAATTAAAATGCTTCATGGCCTCGAAAAACCTCCAGCAAGTCTCAAAATTATACCGATATGATGCTCTTAACCAGTTGAGTTACTTGACACAAGATGTGAAGAATATTCACTCGGTTGTGCATCATAAAGACAAACTTTTCACGATGTTAGACTACCCAAGGAACTTTGGAAATGTAACCTAAGAGGGCTTAATGAGGAAACCCATTGGGCGGTATACTATCTAACAGATCCAAATACTTGGTATCCTGTGCCCGGACGTGCCAGGATCCTGTCGGCCATACCAGCAATAGTCAACCGTTACCACCTGTGCCGATGGCACCACATAGCACACAGAAGATGGGGGACTGGGCGTAAAAATTTGTTGCAGCAGTGCGTCAGCTCTCTGTCAGACAGGAAACAACGGTGGCAAGAGTTGGAACTTCCCGTCGTATCTCTATCAGAGAGAATTCAGCCAGTCGAACCGGTGAGCCTCGAACGCTCTGACTTCGTGGAGCGGCAAAAAAAAATATCGGGAACAAGACGCCGAAGAGGAAGATGGAATATTGGAGTACGACATGTTCCCCGAGTGATGATGACATTCCATCTTTGGAGCGAGAGGCTGATTTGTACCTCGGAAGAGGTTCCCACTTCGGAAGACATATTCGCTCCAACAGCAGAATGAGGGGGACATGGGGGGTTCTGAATACCGCAACACCGCAAACAAAATAAATATTATCGACACACCGACACCGCGAGATTTACCTGGTCTAAATGTTTCTAAACCGTTACTTCTACTTTTCAAACACAAGAAACACATTCCTACCACATTCTCCGCATGTAAAATTCCTTGCTGTCGCTTCATTATAAATGAAGTGTAGGCGACACTATGATGAGCCAAAGAAGTTACCGCTGCCAAGTGATACGCCAGCGTCTCCGTTAGGTCGATCCTGCGTCCTCTGAAGTTAGAATATACTCCCACAAAAAGTAAAGTTCACAGTTTGCTTCCTTTGATGTCACGACTTTCTTTGTCTAGTATTTTTGTTTCAAATCCATTTTATATTTCCTAAAAAAAGTTATACAGTTGGTCATCGTGGTGACTAACACTAGCAGCTAAGTTTATCGTTTGTTTATCGATGTGGGCAACTATGATGTCAACTGGTTGTGCTTCATCTCATAAAGAACCGGGCGGTTCGCTGTCATTCATTGGCTTAACAACAGCTATGATTGGCATATAAACTCAGGGAGAATCCCATGCTTTGCCATGGTCGTCTCTTGGCGCACTGTCCGCTGTCGCACTGCTGCTCCATACGCCGACGCCCAATTCCGCATAATATCGAAATTTGCTTTAAACATATCAACGATGGGAAGTGGCTTTATCAAAGGGACTTTAGAGAATGGTATTGTCTCCTTTGGTTTTGGGTACCATGACTTCCTACTTGTATGACAAAACGCGGCCCATTGTGTCACCCTCTTAACTGATTCTTTCATGGTAAGTTCAAAGGATCTAGCATACTCCATCATGGACATGTTCACCTGCCTGATATGAACAGTGGAATGGAAATTCTTTACGTCCAGTGTCATACAATTCAAGAAATTAGTTGAACTTTAATTAAATGGTTGCAAATTGCTGTACAATCTCTGCAGCCCCCATTCAAGAAGTGCAACTGAGGCCACGGTCCTGGCGGAAACATGACCCTGAGGTCCATTAATAGCGCTTGTAATGCCAGTACTCATTCGGATCTCGTTGGTGTTCCTCTCTAGTAGCTCTTTACACTGGCGGAAAAGGGAGAGCGCTTCATCTGCAGACTTAACAGAGTAACCTTTTCCTTTACAATGGATGGAAAAGGTGTCAAAAAGCTGACCAACGGAGTTGAGAAATTTGGCGTACTCGACCATTTTAGTGCAGATCTTGATAGAATTTGTCTGGGCATCACAGGTGTAAATGACCCTTTCAGACTCCGTGCAGATGCCCATCGGTTGTCGAAACTGGCAATCCTGTACTTTCCCATCCACACTACCTTCCTCTCTTTCGCAGCCGGCAAAAACTTCGACCTCTTCATTTGTCTTGATCGTACACAGAGATGCCCGGTTTAACGACTCTAAAAGCGCTGTTCGTTCCTAACGACAAAGGGAGGCGTTGTTCGTCTCTAACAACAAAATGGAGCGTTGTTTGGTTAGTACTTCTACTTCTACTTTATTGATTGATAATGCGTATTAACGCATCGCATCAACATAAATACAATAAAATAATAAATAAATAAACACTGATAATAAAATGTATATATGTTATAAGAGCAATTATTTACTCCATTGTATTCCCTCCCTTTGTCCACCCATAGTCCCCTTACGGAGGTCAAGAAAATGCCTTCAACGACAACAAAATACCCCGGTTTAAACTTCAATCCCTTTTTACTTAGCCTACGTGTAGACGTGTACCCTCCCCCGATGGTGAAACGGAACCGAGGGAACCCCTTGGTTCACCTTGGCAGGGGAGGGTACGGCTACACAATTACTCTAATTGTGCGTTTGAGCCCGCGTTATTGATCGCATAACTATGACGTACTTTTCATCATGCACAGGTAGACAAAGCGCAAATTTATGTCCGAGGGGCTATGTATACCACATTTTTAAACCTTGTTACACCTGAGTGCGCAATTTAGTGGGCTTGGCTGTGCCAAAATGTATATTCTCCATCCATGGAGTGAGTGGGTAGAGAAGGAAGCTAAGCCAGGCCAATTCTTCCGAGGAAGTCCATGAAGTAAGTTATTATCTCAAGCGTATGTTTCTTTGGCGTTAACGTTTGGCGTTATCGTTTGGCGCCTACCGAACGCTTTTTCGGACTCCTCTGCTCCCACCGAAGGGAGCAGTGGGCCCTATAGGGTTGACTTTAGGGAAAATTGCTGAGTCGTGATCATATACAGATCTTCGGATAGCCACCCAGAACACGACGTGTTTGATCCATTCAGTCCAGACGAGGAAAATAATGCATCGTGCTTTCGATTCTTCTCATTTATTTTCTAACTCTTCGGTAATTCTGTTAGACAGGTCTTTTTCTTCCTCAGACGCTTGCTTGACAGACAATTAATTGTTACTAAGAAGAAGTTCAACCGACATTGCCGAAATTTAATTTTGGTAGAAATATTTCTTCATCATGTCTCGTTTTCATTATTAATTAAGCATTTAGTTTACTACCTATTCGTTTTCGAAAGAAATGTCGAAGGGTCTTGGATGGTTTTGTTGATGAGATCTAGAAGGATACGGTGGCTTTGCCCAATATTTTAACACAATAAGGCAATCAAGGAACAGTGCCATTTAATTTTCTTAGCTATCAAGTCGCGAGTTTCTCATTTCGGCTGTCTAGTTCTTCCGTCGACTAGCCGTCGATTGTGATAACAAAGAGACGGTGAAAAAAGCAATAGAGAACTGGGACTGAATGACAAAACTGCTACGGGTAGGGTGGCCTGGGTTAAACAAAGATACTTTGTTCAATTTACCCGTTCACAAAATTCTACTTATCTTATCCAAGTTCAAATAATTGGGAAGTTATACTGCCATCTTTCCCCAAGAGTTTTCAAGATCTGAGAAAGGATGGAAGCTTTCCTATAATTGGTTTTAACTTTATTCTTTTCTTGAGCTCGGGAGACTACATGGGCATTGTACTGTCACTATGACTTATGTAATTCTTAAAGAACATTTCACATTAGTTAGTGCCCATATCTTGCACGGTCAAAATCTACGGAGCTTACACAGCATTTCCTATCTGTCACTGAAGGCTTGAAAAATTTTATCCAGAAATGCTTTGGTGGGATTTTCCCATATGTTTGCTAATTCTAGCAATAGGTAAGAAAACTGTGTGCTTTGGGGTTTATGTTTCAGATGAGTCAGATGGAAGATACCATCCTTTTCTCACCTCGCTTCACTCAGAACAGGAATAGTTGCTTCAGGATGAACTTTTCACACAAAATTTGTAATGGTCGACTGTTTATCACATTTCCATGGCAGAAGCCAAATGAATGGTCTGCAAAATCTGCGCCCTCTAGGGTAGTTTAGCCATTTTTCATCTGCTTATCAAGCCTGACAACTGAATGACTCACTGCCCATATAATAGGCTATAAAATGCACTTTCCCACTCATAAAACAGCAAATTGGCATCGGTTTACTGAGATTTAAGAATGAATAGTCACATTTTATTATCTTTTTTTTTCCTTAGGCGAAACGGAGCAATGGAATAGCACTGGAATGTTCCATGATACTGACAATGGTAAGTCAACAAGAGTTTAATTGCATTAAGGAGATTTGTCTTAAAGCTTAAAGTGATGGTAGGATGGTAGTCTCTTACTTGTAGTCTCTTACTTAGAAAATTGTAACCAATTTTGAAGAGAAGTAATTTTGGAACAAGAGAAATTTGATTTCTTTGGTAGATTTTGTTCATTGAGAGAGACATGGGGAGTTCTGAATACAGAAACACTGCAAACAAAATAGAACAAACACTGCATCACCCCAAGAAATATTATCAACACACCCACACCGTGATTTTGTTTCCAGATTTACTTGGTGTAAGTGGTTTTTGAAAAAAAAAAAACAACTCAAAACCATTACTTCTACATTTCAAATATAAGAAATATGGTAAATCCAAAGGATCTAGCATTTTTCATTATAAACATGTTAACCTGCATGGGAGTCACACTGTATTCAATTTTTTGCATGCGGTCGAATACAGTAACTACTAAAAGTAGATTGATCGATAAATCACTACTTTTTCCACAGAAGTTTTCTGCCTCTCCAAAAATCATCTCATGAACATGCTGGTGCTAGCCAGCGAAAGCAATTGTCATTAAATCAAATTTCCCACGGTTCTTATTATTTTTCGGTTGCACAATGACCACAATATTGTGACTCTTTTGAGGACTCTTTGGGAATGCTCCAAGCAGAAATGGAAGGTCAAAGGTTCTCAGGGCATGTACAGACCTTTTCTGCCCTGTATAGACTGACCTCTAGACTGTGATGACTTATTCAAGTTATGAGGGTATAAAGATTATGCCAACATTTTTGTAAATTTATCAAATGGTTTCCTTTAACTTTTAAAGGCTCTTTTCATTTCTCTTGACCCAGCATCTGAATTTACTCTTGTTGCCATAGTTCTCACCACCTTTTCACGTGTGATACCAGCATGTTGCTTTTACCTTGATGAATATCTCAATGAGGAGATTTCTGGGGGCATATTTTGACAGAGAAGAGAATAAATCAATTTTCTGTTTTTTCATCAACATACTTCTTTGTCACTTTGACTTGGTGGTCAGTTGGATTGTAAGGATTGATGATCTTTTGATTGTTCATATCTTTATTAGTTTCTTTAATTGACTGGTCAGAATTGCTCAGGTCTATTAAGAAACTCATTTTTTATTAGTTTTTTATTGTGACAGCATTCTTTGCCATTTCTCATGTCACATCACTCATGAATTCATGTCCAGGATCAACCTGAAGAACTTTTGGCCATCTCAGTGGTCCACACCTATAAGCCTTTTAGACCTCAGTAGAAACTTTCAAGGTGAGAGGTTCAGCAGCTGTGAATCTGTTTGCAACATCAACAACTGTCAATGCATAATTGAAGACTTTCTTACTTCTTGGGAGCCTCTCATGGGGAAGGAAATGAAGATCAGCTTAATGAACTGCATTTGGAGATTCAACATCAAAAGTTATTCTCCGGGTATACTTTGTGGCAGGCAAGTCTGCTAGATGGCTTGCCACATCAACCAAAGCTTTGCAACATTCTCAGAAACTCTGGCTTCTTTAACCACCTTTTTCACAGCTAGCAATCTGATCCAAAAGCTTTTAGGACTAAAGTAGATACTTAAAAGCTTTCTTTCCATTTTACTTTGTGTTCACAAGAAACAACTGGTGGCCAATCCCAAAGCAAAGCCATTCCCCTGATGTAGATCATCTACCTTGCTTTTGTTGAACTCTCAGCTTGTAGAAGTCAGAAAGTTGTGGTTCCCTCAGATCAAGCTCTTGATTATGCACCTTGTTGTACAGCTTTAAAGCATAATCTGTGTCCACAAAATTCTGTTTTGGCTGCTCCTTGACTCTCTCATTAGTTGCTATCCAATTGACAATTTTTGTCTGATTTTCTTGATACTTTTCATAAGCTGATTGGTACTCCTCCACAGCAAAATCATGCCTCTTCTTCTCTTCTTCAGCACTATTCTGGTCTCCACTCAAATACTTTGCAAGATGGCTTCCACCAACAAAGGCAGTCACATTGATGAGTGCTCCTCCAATCATTATTGCTATGCTTGCCATTTTATTTATCTGCATCATTATTTTCGCAAATTGATGACAATTATTCATTATGAAACTTTTGATGAAGTTCTGCCTCTATATGCTGCTCCACAGTCTGGCCAAAGGCTTTACTGATATTGAATATTAAGACAGTCTCAATGATTGCACAGACTGTTGCTAACTTAATTACATTCATTGTAAATCAGCAGAACATTTTTAAGATTGCAAAATCTTTTTATGTTCAAGGTACTGTCTTACTGTGATTTTTGCAGCAAACTTCATGTAGCTCATGAGATTTGAACTCAGATCAGGGTAATTGTGAAGAAGAGCTCCCCAAAAAACCTGTCGGCCGTCTGTCGGCCGACTGTCGGCCGACAGTCGGCCGACAGTCTACCAACAGGTTAAGAAAAAAGAAAAATTGTGTTAAAAACGAACAGTTAACGTGACATAACAATCCGTAATGGTGATGTATGACTCGACAGACTTCACCTACTTACCGATCGACGGCAAAGTTGGTAGTATGTAAAGAAACGTTTCTTCCAAAATGTTATCAGATGCGTATAGGATATATCACTTGCGTAATTTACAACACACCAGACAATCTAAGAATCGCATGGGAAGATAATTTAATCGAAAACTCGGCCAAAAACTCTGAAAACCATAAGCTACGTATCAATACAAACACTTTCGTTCAAATCGCGCGCTACATCCCGGTCATGAGCAACATGAGGAGAGAGGGGCAGCTGTTGCCAATGAAGTTCGCGGCACGATTTTACGAGTGAAATATCTTGTATATTTCACCACGCACAAAACGGCTCCTTTAGGAGCCACCAAATCTTGAAAGTCAATTGTCAACGTATTAAACATGTTGGATGTCGTTTTCAAGCGAAAACCGAGAGAAAACATTAAGGTTTGTGTTAACGTTTCACGGACAAGCTACCGACAAGATAATTTGCCGTCGAAGATAATTTAATCGAAAACTCGGCCAAAAACTCTGAAAACCATAAGCTACGTATCAATACAAACACTTTCGTTCAAATCGCGCGCTACATCCCGGTCATGAGCAACATGAGGAGAGAGGGGCAGCTGTTGCCAATGAAGTTCGCGGCACGATTTTACGAGTGAAATATCTTGTATATTTCACCACGCACAAAACGGCTCCTTTAGGAGCCACCAAATCTTGAAAGTCAATTGTCAACGTATTAAACATGTTGGATGTCGTTTTCAAGCGAAAACCGAGAGAAAACATTAAGGTTTGTGTTAACGTTTCACGGACAAGCTACCGACAAGCTACCGACAGGTTACCGACACATTACCAACAGTCGGCCGACTGTCGGCCGACTGTCGGCCGACTGTCGGCCGACTGTCGGCCGACAGGTAGCCTATATTTCAGGCAAAACCTGTCGGCCGTCTGTCGGCTGACAGACGGCCAACTGTCGGCCGACTGTCGGCCGACAGACGGACAACTGTCGGCCGACAGACGGCCAACTGTCGGCCGACTGTCGGCCGACAGGTTTTTTGGGGAGCTCTTCTTCACAATTACCCAGATCAGAAGTCATCAGCTCCTTGATGACTCTCTTTGCAACCCATCCAATTCCAGCAGCCAATCCAGTCAATGTAGCTGAATTGTTCAATGTTTTCACAAGCTTATTATCAGACATTTTATTTTTACAAACAAAATAAATCAATCCATTGGCTTTACTCTTACAGGAATCTGTGATTGTGAGGGTTGAGCATGTCCTTTTTGATTTATTGACAAGGACCAAGCCTTCAACCAGGGCAAAGAGCACCTTCAACTCTTTTCTTTTAGAGTACAGTCCAGCCCGTGAGAGAACTACACTTGCTACAGAAAGAATTTGAGTGGGTGAGGATGATGATGATGTTTTTAGTTTGGGTGTAATGCCTTCCTCTTTACAGCTTGCCCCTCTGGGGCCTGGATCCTTTGGATCTTTGTATTGCTTTGAGCTTCCTTTCTTCTTCTTTTCCTCTCTCACTCTGCTGTTGTGTTCAGCAAGTTTTTTTCAGCTGCGACATGCCCTGGGTCTTTATTTGGTTTAGTCTAATTATTATCAGTTAAAGTCACTTATTGAGCCTCTACGAGGCCCGGCTGAAGGCTAGCTGGTGTTTCATCAGTCTTATGTTCTTTTGCATCCATCTTTTTTGTTGATATATAATTTTAAGTTCTTATTCAAGTTCTTATGCAAGTATTTGAATAAGTACTTATGGAAGTTCTTATCCAAGTTCTTATTCAAGTCTCAAGATTATAATCAAGTTAAAAAGGTGTTATTCATCATCGTCATCGTCATCGTCATTGTCATCGTCATTGTGTTCCAAACGAGGATTAGTATCTCCAAAATTAGTCAAAATAGAATGAGATTCATGTACAAGCATGTCACTCATCTCAAGACAATCTCAGTGGATGAGGGATCAGACACAATCATCAGTGAGAGCATCAATGTTCCAAAGAGGTCGATGTAGGGACTTCTTTTTTTTACAAGCAGTATGTTGCTCATGTGAGAGAAAGTGAGAAGACATTCAATTTTGACATCACAGAAGTGAAGTTGGTTGTCTGTGGAATCCCAAATAAGGTTTACAGTCAAGGAATGGAGACAAGAGATATGTGGGAAGAGGCCTTCAGAAGATTTGGAAGAGAAAACAGTGTGTTGAATGCAGCAGACTTTTATGTTGCTCTTTTGATTGATCTCAGGAGTATGAGTGACAATGGTTTTCTTGAAAGTGGGTTGAGATTGGTGAATATGATAGGAAGAGTTCAGCTTGCAATTAACAGGAAGGCATTAGGTTCAAGTAATGTGAAATGTCACATCTTTATCCTCCCGGATGCCCAGCTCAGCATCATCAACTGCAAGCTTGAAAGTGTGACTTATTAATGCGATAACTTGTCATTTACAAAGACACTGTTTTGACAGAAGAACAAATCAAGGCAAGCCATGAGGTTGAGGTCAAGGCCAGGCACAGAGCGGCACACCATGACTTATTCATTAGAAGATACAACATTGCTGTTGATCCTGTTGAATTATTAAATTTGCTCTGATACTGAAGATTGACAAGTTAATATGTCATCATTTTTTTTGAAAAGAATTTCTTGATGAGATTTCTGTGTTTGTCTCACTGATAGTAGATAATTAATATGTAATGACACATTCTGGCTCAATACAAAACCAAGGATAAAACATTATTTTGGGTAGAGCTCAAAACAATGTTTATCCTTGGTTTTGTATTGAGCCAGAATGTGTTATTATATATCTACTAATCCAGTATGGCACCGGGAACTGTAAAAAGGGCTCTTCATTGAACTGTATACATTGCTGGTCAGTTACAAGTCTTATCACTGTATTTACATTAGATTTATGTCCTGCTGTGCTATTTCCTCACTTTCATGCCAAGATCCAAAGGGAGATCATATTGTAAAAATCTATCCCAATCAAAATGTTAGCATTAAGGTGGTATATCTTAAATTACTCTTTTCATTGGCAGACAGTACAGAAACACATCAACATGACATGGATCAATGTGGTGAGTGATGCACTTGTAGTAAACTTGATTAGATTATATTTAGATGACAACATTAAAACAGTTTGCTGAATTAACATTATTTCTAAAGTTGGTACACTATGCTAGTTGTAGGTCTTTCCACAATCTGAGCACTTACATTTGAAAAGAATGCTCTCTGAAAGTATTACAGTGGGTACACCTTCTCACTACAGTTTTTTTTTTTTGCCTCTTTAGTCCATTGGTGTTAATTGGACCTAGGTGTGAGCAGTACTTTTATACGACAGAGCTTTAACCCAAGTTGATTCTCTGGCAAAGAGTGTGACACCACAGGCATCACCTACTGAAAGGGGGGGAGGGGTATGGGGGCATGCTCAGCCAAAATTTGCTATCTCAAAATCAATCATTTTGATCAGAAAGCTTAAATGGGTGAGAAATAATAGCTTCAGTGTGAGAGTGTAAGATTGAATTTGTTAGAGTGTCTCAGTCTCGCAATCAATACATGAGACTTGAAGCTCTGATGTGGGCACTTTGTGGTTTCTTGAAAGGACTCAATATGAGTAAGTAAACAAAGACTTTGGCAAATGGTTGATTTACTAGCCACTGAAAAATTGTTTGCATGATCTCTTTCTAATTTTTTTCATGGCTTGTGGGGTTGGTTGAAAGTTAGTATAATTGTGACCTTAGTATATTTACCACTCCACTATTGAGTTTAGATGGACTTCAAAATACTGCATTTGAAAATTATCTCAATAGTCAGGTATATTGAGAGGATACTATATTCTAACAAATTAATTTAGCAGGAATGTGGATAATTTAAAAAGGATTGATGAAATTATGTTTTTTAAAAAAAATATGTATTTTTTTTATCTTCTTTAGTTTCAAAAGAACACATCTATGTCAAAGAGGGGGAATCAGCCCTAATGGTTTGGGGGAGAACATCCAGCCATGAAGAGCTACGTGGCAACCGCCTTGTGGTAAATTCACAAGTCATTGCATACTTGCTCAGAAATTCCTTAAACATGAGTTGCAGCCCATTTATAAGAAATTCAAGTCTGGAGGAACTCTGCCACAAGAGATTAGAATTCTTCAGCAACACAACTACTATTCTTGTAAAGTTAAGAAATCTCTCAAGTGATGAACATTGGAATTTCACTCTGACACATGTGTTGGGGAGCTCATCACCATGTAATCCTCAAGACATCAAAATTGTGAGAGGTATGTGACTGAAAATTTAGTGGAAAGTGATGATAACAGCCTTGATTATGAATTAAAGACATAAATTTGTTCTATGGATGGTCATGCAATATCAGCATGTACACTTGTAGGTCCTTCATTTGTGAGCTGATCCCTTTAACTTTGCTTTTGTCTGCTTCATTTTTATCGTCAGTTGTTGATTTAAGTAAAAGATGAGACTAAAGAGGAAAACCTGGTCCACCCTGATGCCAGCTAATTTTCTTTGATAATTTGCTTCTACAGAAGAGTATATGATTGTTTTTCTTGTCTCTTCACCTCTGCTTTTTCCCATGAAAATTTTGATCATAATGAAGTGCAGATGGGAACACCAAAAAGGGTCAGGCGTCTGGAAGCAGATAAGTCTGCTTCCCAAAATAGGTTACTTTAGATTACTTGTGTATCGTAATGTACAAAATCTTGACACTTTTCCACCTAAACTGAGTTTGTTTATTATTTGATTGTTTCTTTGATTTTTCTCGCAGTCATTATACCTTCCCCTGTACTGTTAAGTACTGTATCTGCAGTTGCTAACAATACCGTTAGGACACCAATCTCAGGTGTGCTAAAATTTTTTTGTTTCAAAATCATCACTTAATATCGTGAGTGATCATCATATGGGCTCTCCTCACAATTTTAAAAAAAGGGTAATAGCATACTGGTAACTTTAATTCTCATGACAAACAAAGTAAAGCCATGTAAGGAAACAAGAGTCAGCAAATTTTTGTATTTTTCCTATTTTCCTCCACTCCAGTTTGTTAAAATAATTTGTATAATTATATTAAATAAGTTATCTATGAGAAATATGTTTGGCCTTAACTTCAAGTAATCAGAGAGGAGAGGATAGGGGCACATCTAGGAGGTAGTGCTCATCGATTATCAATGGCAAAAATACTTGCTTAAAGAAATTCCAAATATATATGAGGGGAGAAATAGTGAAAAAGAAATACAGTTGAACCTTGATTACCAGCATTTTTTGACAATCCAGACTTGCCCCTCATGGTCCCATTTTTTTTTTGGTCACACTGGAGATCTGTAACCACATTTTTCCCATCAAACAAAGCAGTTGTGCTGTAACAATTTGACTCAATTCTTTAAATTAGTCCAACTTTAAAGAATGATAGAGTTAGTTAGTTAGTGTAATTAACAGGATTGTCAGGGATTACTCTCTGAGGGTTAAAGTCCTCTTTGTTATCTGTTGTATGGAAATTTGCATATTTAGCTGAAAACCGCAAGAGGTTTTAATTTTTTTCTTGAATGTTTCTGATCAATTTCTTTCCTCTTGTTTAGCTAAAACAACAGTTTCAGTGAGGCCTACAGCTCCAACCGCTCACATTAGCATTCTGTCTCATAGCTCAACAACCTTAGTTAGTGTCTACTATAAAATTTATCTAATCACTGGGTTAAATAACAATTAAGCCTGCATGCTATCAGAACCCTTTGAATTATCCAATTAGAATGTTTAAGCTTTTCCATGTAAGTTAATTTTTTTTGTGATTGTTGTTTTTTTTCTTTCAGTAATTCCATCCTCAATAAGCACAACAGTAGCTGGTACCTCTTCAAGAGTTCAAAACACTTTTAGGCCACCAACTACAGGTATGGTAAAATTGTGTTAAGTGGGTTTAATCTTCAATACAACCTCTCTCTACTGAGAGAGATAATTGTCAATGAATGCATTCCAAGATTTCATTCAGTTTTATGGCAGTAACTCAGACAGAGAGGTGACGAAAATTGTTGCTTGGGAAATTATAAACCCAAGAATTTTGAATGATGACTCACAAGAAACATGAGAGAAAGAGATGCAGCCTGGCCTACCTGAAACAATTTTACTCTATTCTATAAGTTAATACAGCTTCAAAGAATGATAGAATTAGTTAGTGTAATTAACAGGATTGTTAGGGGTTACTTTTTAATTCCTTTTTGTTATCTGTTGTATGGGCATGTGCATATTTCACTAAAAACCTCAAAAGTTATTTACTTTTTTTCTTGAATATTTCTGATCAATATATATTTTCCTGTTTAACAGAAACAGCAGTTTCAGTGAGGCCTACATCTCCAAGTGTTTACATTACTTTTCCATCTGCTAGCTTAACAACCTCAGGTACAGAGTTTATTGTAAAATTAATCTAGTCATTAGGTTAAATGACAGGCCTGTTAATCAATAATCCAGATTTTTCAGTCATTTTCATTTGTCAATCATCTGGGACTGGCCTCTTTTGTCCCATTTTTTATAGATATGAATAAGTCATTGCAATGGACTAGCATTTTATCCAGGGGATGATCCAGTAGTTGTGCCATTATACTCCAAGTCACTCCATGCTAAGGAAATGGGGATAAGCTCCAGCTGGAATTATGGGCCACTGGCTCAAGTACGGACTTTACCTTTTTTTTAATCAAAATAAACACCAAATTCTCAGGGCTTATAATCATGTAAACCAACAAGGAAATGTTGGTGTTCAAGTAAAAGAAAATCAAAATTCAGATCTAATAACAGTACACTTTGATGTTCGTACAACTTAAAGATTCCTTGGGGATACCCTTAAATGTTTGAAGTCCTGTCTTAAGACCGATGAACAGTTGCAAACTTGATTTGAAACCCCAAAATGTTAGACTTTTTCCATTAGTGTTTCAATTTCTTTCTTTTTTGGGGCAGTTGTACCATCTGTAGTCAACGCTGTGTCTCCTGATGGTCAAGGCAAGTCTGACGACCCACCAACCATAGGTAACGAAAGGTTCAATGTAAAATTGATGGCTATTAGTTCTAGTAAAGTTGAATTAAATTTTTTTTAATGTGATGTCTGAAGTTCGGTCACGGTTGCTTTCTATCACATGTAATGCCTTAAGTAACAGTGTGATATGTCTAAATGTCTGGAAGAGGCTGGCTAAATTGTTATTTTTTAAGTGTGAGTGCATTCATTTTACCACTTAAAGGTAAAGGAAGCTGAAATTTGATGATTTCCCCTAAAAAAATCTTAGGTCTTAGGTCTTAGCTTTCCAGACACCCCTCATTCATCATATTGGTGAAAGCACCAGACTGGTATGGTTTTAACCTTACTTCACTTGCATCCAGCACCATTGATTGAGACAAGTGTAGACATCCATGTGTTTTTAATTTTCTCAGTAGAGGGTGGTTGAATTTTAACAAATAAAAACCCTCTATATCAGTTATCATTGATAGTTGTACTATGAAATAAAAAGAACAGAATATATTTTAACCCTCTCTTTCATCTCTTTTTAGGTAATGGAGCTTTGGTGGTATTCATTGTGTTGTTCATTGTGACCTTTGTACTTCGGGTTGGAATCATTGCATTTTCTCTTTGGAGAAATTTACAATAAAAGAACCTTTAAAGGTTTAACAATCAATAATATTGTCTAATATGATATGGATCAGTTGGTAAGTCTATTTTTTCCTGAGGTAAAGTGATGAGCAAACAAGTCTTGTCAGGGGTATCTGTAAAAAGGATTTTGTTTCTCATCATCAGACATACCTAAGGTTTGAGAAAAGTGAGATAAAACACATATGAGATACTGTCTGACAAGCGATATTTTAACATTATACTATGTAATTCTGCATTACTATGTCATTATACAACAGTAGGTCTTTTACATGCATGTAATCAACACTTTATTTTTCAGTTTGAGGAGACATCTCTACTTTAACATGTTATCGCAAAATGTTTGGGTTAGGAATTAAACTAGGTAGTCAAAATGCAGATGTAACCCAGGCTTTCAAAATGTTTGGGTTAGGAATTAAACTAGGTAGTTATTTCAGTTATTTTCAATAGTCATCAATCCTTTTATTTCTTTTTTCTTTCACTTGCATGTCTTCTTTATCTCTGTCTGTTTATCTGTTTATCTATGTCTGTCTGCCTGCCTGTCAGCTTGCCTATCTGTCTGCCTGTCTGTCAGTCTGTCTTTTATTTATTTATTATTTTATTATCATTATTTATTTGCCCAATCCACTGACCAACTTTCACTAAACAGAAGGCTATAATAGAAAATGAAATATTTTAAGAAAATGGCCTTCCCTATAATGCTTAGAGTAGCATTTTTAATATGTAGCCTAAGACTTATTAGCATCATCATCATTATTAAGTAAACAAGTAAATAATACAATGTAAATAATGAAATTAATTATACAAGTAAGACTTGTAGTTATGCAGATAAATTCTCCAGCAGAAAGCTCAGAGCAATTTTGAATGGAGTGTCAATAGCACCACTTTCCCAAAAAGTTAGATAATCACAAAATAAAATTAGGGAGTAGTTTTTTAAGACTGGTGCCTTTGGTAGAGTTATACACATTTTTCAACATCAAAGTCAGTCTTGTGCAATTTAAAACCTGCTTTGAGTTCTCATAGACTCCTTAAGATATTACACTGTGTTTTGATTGCCCAGAGTGAGAACCTGGCTTGTTGTTTTTATAACATTCCATGGAAAAGCGCTCTCAGAAGTTCTTAAAGTAAATGTTTTTTTTTTTTCTGGTGAATTTTTTAGCATTGATTTCTGTCATTTTGTTCTTGACATTTAAGAAAAGAGAAAAATAGAGATAGAGAAAGTGTCCTGAAGGATTATATTTAGGGGTAATTGCTTAATTTAATTTTCATTTATTTATAGTAATGAATGAATTGGTGTACTTAATCTGATTATTAGAGTATGAAACAGCTTGAATAAGCTTTGAGGGTACTATAAAGATTTAAGTTTTAACACAATTTTTTCTTTTTTGCAATTTCAATGGAATTAATGGGAAATTTTCAATTAGTTTGCTCTAAAAATTTTTGTTATAATTCAGTTGTTTTCTGCAAAAAGAATAAGCCATGATTATTATGAATGCTTTTAAAAAGGCTACAAGAAAAATTAAATCATTCACCGTGAGATTGTGATATGAATTAATAATAACAATCATAATAACATTTTATTTGTATAGTGTTATTTCTATTACTATCTGATAGCTCTTTACAATGACTGAAATAAATGTAAAGTGCTTGAAAATCCCAACTGGCAGGAAGCAGACCAGTTGAAAAATTTTACAAGGGCAGGGAATCAAGTTGGTAAATTTATAGTGAGATAGTGAAAATTATGTGAGGATCACTTTCATTCACGTCTTTATCCGCAGTTCAAATATATGACTTTCCTATATTCTTAACCGTTTATAGTGAAAATTGTAAGGGGTAAAAAGGTCAGGAGAAACTGAAATTATCAACTTGTTTTGGTACTATTGATAGCTGTTAGAAGTTTTTAAGTTTTTCAGTTGTATTGACCATAACTCCTTCTTTATGAAGGCTTTTTTGTCTTCTGGTCACGACACCTTATACAGCTATCCAGGTAGCCCTTACTCATACAATGAGCCTGATAAAGTTGATTAGTATGCATACCTATTAATGTTGCATAAAAGGTGAATATAAAGGATTTGTATGGGAATGGGGATTGAAATCTGATGATACATTTTTTAATAAAAATAGTTTCTTACATTTGTTCCTTTGTATTTCTTGAGTTTTCCATGCTGACTAAAAGAGGTTTATGTACCAATCAATTTGAAGCTTCAACATCCACACCTCCCCCTTATTTTCCATGCTCCTAAGGTGGACATTTGAACCTTGCCTGGGTGGGGTGAGGAATTGCAAGTAGGGGGAAACATTAGTTTTGATTTGAAATATGGAAGATTTTGAAGGTGAAGAGCCAGCTTTTGTGAGCAAATGTCTTTCAGGAAAATTTTCACTTCATAGAATGATGCTGATAAGCAAAAAAAAACTCTGCTGCACCAAAACTAAGAGGTGACTGCTAAAACAAAGAGTCATCCAATGAAAACAAATGTGCCTGTCAGGGGCATTTGAATCCAATTTTATTGGACAAATCCTCAAAAGTTCAAATTTGCAGAGGATTGCCCTAGAGTAAAAGGGGGGGGGGGGGGAAGAGATTTTGGAGCTTCTAATTGACTGACTTCCTGGTCATTTTCGGCTCTCCTCCTTACAGAGGGATTTTTTGTGATGCAATGACCAGGAAACATATTACATGATGAGGTACTATCTCTTGTTTGGTTTTTAACAGTATATCTGCAGTGTAAGCCTGTGCTAGGATCTAGCAGCGTATGTGGTGTCACAGCTCGACAGTATCCTCTCATCCCCTGTACACAGTGACTGAGACAAGTACTAATGCTAATCTTCCTGGACAGGTTGTTAATTCAAGAAAACTACCCCAGTGATTCACTAAGTTACCCTATTACCCTTAAGATTGATTGGCATCTAAAATCACTGCTGAACCAAACATTGTAAGGTTATGATAACAAAGGGAATGATCACAGACAAATTCTCCCTGTTAGCTCCACAGAAATATAATATACAGATCAGTATGGAGAATATTGATACCCATGATAGGGTGGAAAGGGTTAAGTTTGCCTGACTGGGTGCTGGTATCCATTTATTTTCCTGGAGGAAGGCACTGTTGCAAGAGTGTGTCTCCTTAGAATAGAACTAAAAAAAACTGGCCAATTATTGGCTAAAGCTTGAACCTTTTGACCCAGAGTCTAGCAAGGTTATTCTAGGGCCTGGGTGAATCTTGCTATTTGATCAAAGAAATGAACATTTCTTACTTTTATTAAGATGACTTCTTCCTAATCAGATAAGGGTATCTTTACACAACTTAGGAGAGAATTTCAACACATACAGTCTTCTAAGCTCATAAGTGTTAGTCTCCAAACAGTTTGGAAGTAGGTTGGATAGGTAAGGACTTGACATGGAATAATTCCAGAGCATTGGACATTAAAATAATAAATTTTACAGCTTGTGCAGGCAAGCCCTTCACTGGCTTATGAAAAAACACCCAGTGCCATCACCCCACCTCCCCTAACCAGATTAATCTTTTCAGATCTAGAATGGGCTAAAAATTGATTAAAAATTACACAAAATATGCAAAGTTCATTTTCCATTACAACTGCTTACCCTAATACCACAAACAAAATAAGAAAACATTTATCATGTCATCACAACTACAATTTCTTCTGCTAACAACACTTCTAATTGTTCTAACACATTTATCTGTATAGTTTACATCAAAAAAGCCATATTTGCATACATCAAACTTAGTGCAAGGATACTGACTTCCATTTACCTGACAACTAAAAAAGCCATTAAAATATAAAAAAATGTCCTCATTGAAACTGCTCAACAGTACTTAACAGTACTAAAACCAGTTTATTCAAGCTTTATAAGAATCTTACTTCCAGTCAATTAAAGTACAGTAGAACTCCATTAACTCAAAACATCCCACTAACTTGAACAAAATCTGATTTCCTCTGGATTTTACCCCATTTCTTAAGTCATTTACTATCGAAAAATTAACTTGAACTCCTGTTGACTCAAACTGATTTTACTTTCCCATATCTCAAATTTACTATAATGACTGTTGATTGTGCAAGCTAGAATGGGATAGTCTCTCATATAATAGAATTGGTTAAATATTAAGAACACTATACCCAAGAAAGGAAAAAATTTAATCCAGCTTATCAATTATTTCAAAACAAGATAATTGAGATTCAACACCCAGCCCCAATGGCTTGTACTATTTTGTGAAATGCAACAACATTAAACAAAACTAAACCAGGAGAGATGCAACAAAACTAAAGGAATAATTCAGATATATTTTGTATTAACTAATTTAATTTCACAAGGATTTTGCAGTATTCATTTTGCATTAGTAATTTAAGAAGATCGAGTAACTATTTTGCAAAATCAACTTATTGTCCCTTTTGCAAAATAGTATCTCTCCTAAAATTACAATTTTGCAAAATATGTTTTAATAGAGTTTAAGAAATAAGAGAAGGCCATAATCTTTGGTGATATACTAATTTGTAACGTTTAAATGTATTCTTGTGACATGAAAGAGGTCGCAATTTGTCACTGCAGGGCGAATATAGTTGATTTCGCATTTAACAGTAACTCTTCTGAAATTACAACTTTGAAAATATATCTGTATAATATCCCTTGAGGTTTGTTCTATTGATCTCACCTGGTTTTGTTTTGTTGCGTTGTACCAAATCATGACAGGACGGAAAAACGCGTGGACTGTAAGTACCTACCGTTGTCCCATACAAAGCCTTAGAAAACTTTTCTAAGGCTTTGTATGGAACAACGGGAGGTACTTACAGTGCATGCATTATCCATCCTGTCATGGAATAAGCCAGCCCTGACAACTCAAACTATTTTTCAGTTCCCTTGGGAGTCTTAAAGTTAGCAGGGTTCTAACTGTACATCCATTCTACATTCAACAAAAGTAAATAAAAAATAAATTAATAATCTGGACATACAATCCTTTGAGCCACTATAGAACAAGTCAATGCAACAAAATAATGTGAGTACTGCTTTAAAAGATAAGGTAGAAATATGATTCATCATTTTGCTATTTGTAACACTGTACATGTAATGATATTCTCAAATCCAAATCCAAAACAGCCTATTAAATTATTTCAATCTGTATTGCTTGCTGTGTCCAAATAAATTCTGTAGTAGGTATGAAGTTAATTACCTCCAATCCTACTGCCATGTTACAAAATATCCCTCCATAAATAATTTTTCAAACTTGTCTGGCGCAGACAAACATGAACACTTCACTTATAAATCTAAATGAAGTACCTATTAACAGGGTAATATTCACATTATTTGTCTTCACACAAGTGTTGAATCCAGTTTCAAGATGATACAAAATTACAATATCTTTGACTTCAAAGCAGGCAAAATATCCCTCCAAATACGATTTCTCTATCTTGTCTGGCTCACTACTAACACGTACACTTTAATTATAAATCTAGATGAAGTACCTATTAACAGGAGAATATTCACATTATAGCAAAAATAATACAACATTGCAGTATCTATGGCTTCAAAGCAGACAAAAATGAGAGAAAGAGAGGGGTTAAACCATAAACCAAACCATCAAGATAGGAACTATGATTGCAGCAGAAACAGCCCCTGTGATGACCACATCATCTGTGCCACCTGTAATTACAACAGAAGAAAAAGAAAAAGTAAAGAATGAGGAGTACAATTAATGATTTAGAAGAAGTAATAATTAAGATTGTGTAAATAATTGTGTGTTCAACTTGGTTAATTTTTTTTAAAGATATATTTAGAGAGATTCACATTAAAGAAATGCATTGCAGGTGAACTTCCAGCTAACTTAATGAGCATTACGTACTTCATGGATGCATTAATTAACAGACTGAGCGACTGACAAATTAATGGATAAATTTTCCAAGTTAAAAGCATTATTCATGAGAATTTTAAATATCTTTTGAAAACAAGAACCCAAAATTTGACATGTTCCATGTCTATTTGAAAAAAAAAATCTACTAACAGTAGCTGAGTGTATGTTTATTTATGATAGTGTAGCTGCCTCATGTTTTATAGTAGCTTAGTAGTAAACTAAGTGAAACTAAATGTGTTAACCCTTTAACTCCCAAGATCTGATTGTTAATTCTCCCCTCTGGCTGCTAAACATTTCCTTGTAACTTAGTTATGAGAATTTGATGTTAGATCAAGACAACCTGTACCTGATAAGTTTGAGAATTCTCATGATCTCTTTGCTGGATAATGTAGGGATATTATAGGGAAAAATTATATGTTAATCACTCCTGGGAGTTAAAGGGTTAATTGATTTGCATATGGACTGAAATAATCTTAGCTTCACACTCCATCTTTTTGTTAACTATTAGGTACCTAAATTAAATCCTTAATTTTTCATCCCAGCTGCATGAATGATGCCTTTTTACATTAGAACGCATATTGTTTGTAACTGTTATAGCCTATGTTACCTTTGGTTTACCTAAAATAATGAAAATGGGAAGTTTGTGGCATGTAAAAACTAAGTAAAGTAAAAAAAGAAAGAAACAGTCAAACAAGTTGTATGAGATTCTAACTGCAGTGAAACCTGCCATCAGTCAACGCATTGAGTGGGATGAATTCATAATTATATTATGATTATGTGAATTTTGTTGTCATTTTACATTTAGAACAAATCAAAGCCAGAAAAACTGTATCATAAACAGTGTGCTAATTTGTCTCACAAGAAAAGCTTTTTCAGCTAAGACACTTAGTGAATTATTATTCTTCACAAGCATTTCCTCATCACATACACCTTTTTACCTGAAGAAATCCATTCTGTGGGGCCTGAGTCTGTCTTTGTCACCTTTGTTGGCTCTGGGTTATCTGCAATGATGGAAAAGCAAGTTTGTGTCATCACTTTTTGCACATGAAGTTACAATGTAGCTGTTCACCTTTTCAGTTAAAACAGATACAAAAAGTCAAGTTGGAAGTCAATACATCTTCATTCTACCTTATAAATGTGTCTTAGTTACCCAAGGCAATGGAAGGTATTTTTTACAACATAAATGCCTCATCCTATGATCTAATTTTTTTCTCATTGCCATATATGAGCCACAATTTACTTGATTAAAAATTACACAAAATATGCAAAGTTCATTTTCCATTAAAACTGCTTAATTTTAAGTTGCACAATCACTCAATATAACTCAGGCCACTGTCAGGGCCACAGTCACTCAGCTTGCACAAACCTTAAAGACAATTTTGAAGTATTCAATAAATAGCTTCATGCAGACAAGGATACTCTCTAAATATATACCTTTAAGGCTGACTGAGATAGAAGCACATTCTAAGGAATTTTAATAATTTAAAACAACGAGGGAGGCAACCAGGATATTCTCTCCTCTAGCTGCTACACATTTCCTTGTAAATTGGTTATGAGAATTTGGTGTTTGATCATGGTAATATCTTGTACCTGATAAGTTCAAGTATTCTCACAACCCATTTTCTAGATAATTTATGCATGTTATGGGGAAAGGTTACATGTTAATCACTTCTGGGAGTTAAAAGGTTAAATTTACCTTTAGTGTAGAGCATGAAACTCTTCAAAGGTTGGTGTGTGGTACAGTTATGGTTAGGTCCTAAGCAGTATGGATATAACCTGTAAAAGCCCTCCATGGACTTGGTAACCTCTTTTAAAGTTATATTTAGAATTTTGTCTCCTGCATGTCTGAGACAGTAGTTTTCCTTGCACCGAGGCACCTTATAATAACAGTTACCACAACCATCTTCTCCTTCTCGGAGCTTGATCAAACGCGTGACAGAAGAGCCTTTATCAAGGTATAGGTAATTGGCTTTTTGATTGTCAACTGATATATTGACCATCATAGTCAGTGTTCCACCAATAGGAACTGTTGAAAAAACAATTTGAGCAGATAAGATGTCATTTTTGTCCCACAGCTATAAACTTCTCAAGTCCCTAGGCAACTAAAAACTTTGACACACTTATTGCTATTTTAACCTTAGTACATACCCAAACATAACAAAGAAGCCACCTTAAAGTTGTTAGAAAATGAGTTACTAACTTACTATTAGCAGTAGGCTGAGGACAGGTTTAGGGAATTTAGGCTTTTGACACTTTCAGTAATCAGCATGAGTTTATATTAATTCTAAATCAAAAGTGATCTTCTCTATTGGCCTTGTTTTGGCTGATAGTGTCCCTGTGAATGCATTGAAGGACTGATGGTTAACCCTTTAACTCCCACGATATCTTTAGTAATTCTCCTTACTGTCTGCCATACAGTTCTTGTGATGTTAGTTTTGAGAATTTGGTATTGAAACAACTAATAATCCTCTTACCAATATTTCTCACTTGTCTGCTTGATATTGTATTGATATCATTAGGAGAAATTCTGTCTTGGTCACTTATGGCAGTTAAATAGTTAAGAGCCAAAAGCATGCAAATCAGTTAATAGATAAACAGTATACAGAAATATATTTTCACTTACCACTACAATTTTCAACACTCAGGTTGACAGCCTGTACACATGTTGGTGCAGCTGTTAATTAAATGAAATATTGTGATTCCTAAGTCACTTGCAGTAAAAAGTATGTGCACTTTTTTTAATAAGTCGTCAAATCCAACCCTTTGGAGGGTTGTCATGATGTAAGCTACTGTAAAAGATCCTGTTGTTCCGCTTTTGAACTTCTAGTCATAAACCACAGGGTTGTGGTAGTGAAAAACATTGTACACTGCCTATCGAAGTGTCATCCGCTCTGTGAAAGGATGGCACTCCGATGGGATGCAGGTGTTTAATGCTGCAAACACAGGTGACGCGTTTCACTGCATATGCCCAATTGTGACTTTGAAAGTTATTTTAAGAATCCTGCAAACACATGACAGTAAATGCCAGCACGTGCATTTTCTCCAGACGTGAGCTTTGCATATTGATGTGCGTGACTCAGCAAAATATCACAACCACGAGGTTCTCGTGGCTCACGCGAATTCAATTTTCTACCAGCATATTCAGACCAAAATTATTGCTTTTTTTGTCTAAAGTGAACAAAAACATATACTTCAACGGAAACATGCCAACAGACTTTGTAAAGTGATAAAAAGATCACGATCTATATCGACATTTATGAATATGAATATTACGAGAGGTCGCATTCCCGCCGCGCTGTAATGTAATATTTTACATCCTTGATGCGAAAATGAAACTGACACTTTTTGAGCCGAACTAAAACTAAAATATGTTGTTGTTACACCTACCTCTGTCAATAAATATTATGAAAAATAAGATAAGCAGGTAAGACGTAATCTTCAGGCTAAATTGCATGATGAGTATAGTAAAGAAATGTCGGGCGAGTCGAAGCATGTCCCTAGATGTTACGTTACCGTTGCGTTACTCGCGATATGACTACATTATGTATTCTGAAGTTCCCGGATAAACTCGTACTCGGTTCTGTTCTAGGAGTAGTCTCTCATCCCTTCAAGGGGTAGTCTCTCATATACCGGGTTCTGAAATAACTAATAATTAACAGATAGGTGTAGCAGGAGGGTAAAGTGAGTGGGTACAGAGGATCAGTGAACAGTGGGCACAGAGGACCAGAGGAACAGAGGGCATAGAGAATTAGTAGTGCAGTGGAAAAGTAGGAACAGAGGATCATTAAACAGTGAGCATTAAGACCAGAGGAACAGTGGGCACTGCAGACCAGTGGCACAATGGGTGCAGAGGACAAGTGGAACAATGGGCACAGAGGACCAGAGGAACAATGGACACAGAGGATCAGAGGAACAGTGGGTAAAGAGGACCTGTGGAACAATGGGTACAGAGGACCTGTGGAACAATGGGTACAGAGGACCAGAGGAACAGTGAAACAGTGGGCACAGAGGACCAGTGGGTACAGAGGACCAGAGGAACAGTGGAGCAGTGGGTACAGAGGACCAGTGGGTACAGAGGACCAGTGGGTACAGAGGACCAGAGGGTATAGAGGACCAGAGGAACAGTGGGAACAGAGGGCCAGAGGACCAGTGGGTACAGAGAACCAATGGAACAGTGGGTACAGAGGGCTAGAGGAACAGTGAGATCAGAGGAACAGTGAGACCAGAGGAACAGTGGGCACAGAGGACCAGAGGAACAGTGGGTACAGAGGAACTTTTTAACAAATTCCTAGACAAGCACCCACAGAAGGCTCGACTCTGCCAGGAACGCCATATTGATTCAGAGGATGATAATACTGATTTGGCTTAGGTGAAGGAACACAAAGCTTTTGTCTATTGTAAAACTGCTTTGTCATTCTTTACATGTAGTTTAGAATCTGAGAATTTGGTGGTCAATCAGACTCAATCGATTAGTAGAGAATTTGTGTGAATTTTGAATGCTTTGGTGTTGTGAGCATTCATATTACTCCCACAAGGAGTGAAAGGGTCAAATCATAAGGTTATGGAATACCTACTAGGAAGATTTTTTGGTGAGAGGGAGCATTTATTACCCTCTGCTACCTAGACAAAATTTTCACTGAGAACTTATAGGCTCCTGTTGTAACTTTTAATTCTCTCAGGGAAATCCTGGCTACAGATTGCAATGGCACATTCAAACAATAAAGATGAGTGTCATAAAGTGATCGTTCTATAAGAAGTTACCAGCTGATATAGATAAAGAACAATGTAACGATTCTAAAGTATGTTAATTTGAAATATTCGTGGAGAAAAGTATGATTTAAGTTCTGGTTAAGGATTTTGTTATAAAAAATAGAAAGCTTTTAATTATTATATAATTTGGTTAATAATGATGAATGCCGGTAGTTTTGTTTGTGGTCAAATAAATTGCTTGTTAAATGGAAAAGGTATAGCTAAGTTGCTTTCACTAGAACAAAGGTGGCAGTTTGTAGCATCCTTATTGCTATAAGCATCCTTATTGTTATAACATATTTTACAACAAGTCTGAAAAAACTTCAACACTTAAACTTTAGGGGATTATGATGCAGTAACTAGATAAGCTTAATATTTTTCACATTTGCATAGGGAAAAAATTTTGCCCTGCACCTAAACTCAGCCTTTTAGACTTGTGACTGAAAGGAAAAAAGCACTAAATAATATTCTGACAATACAGAAACATAAGGTTCAGAGTAAGAAAATGATTCGCTACCTTATATGAATAACTTCAAATGCAGCCATAGGATTTCAACAATTTTGGGTGTCTTCTAGCACTGTCCTATCTGGTGCCTTCATGTCCTCTGTTCCCACTGCGGATAAAGACGTGAATGAAAGTGATCCTCGCAGTAATGTGCACTACTTAAGCAGTAGTGAAAATAAGGCCTGAAAAAAATTCAGGCCTGTACGGGATTTGAACCCATGACCTCTGCGATACCGGTGCAGCGCTCTACCAACTGAGCTAACAAGCCAACTGGGAGCTGGTCATGAAGTTGGTTCTAAATAAACCCGTGAAGTGATGAATAAATGGTTAACAATATATGAAAGTCATATATTTGAACTGCGGATAAAGACGTGAATGAAAGTGATCCTCGCAGTAATGTGCACTACTTAAGCAGTAGTGAAAATAAGGCCTGAAAAAAAATTCAGGCCTGTACGGGATTTGAACCCATGACCTCTGCGATACCGGTGCAGCGCTCTACCAACTGAGCTAACAAGCCAACTGGGAGCTGGTCATGAAGTTGGTTCTAAATAAACCCGTGAAGTGATGAATAAATGGTTAACAATATATGAAAGTCATATATTTGAACTGCGGATAAAGACGTGAATGAAAGTGATCCTCGCAGTAATGTGCACTACTTAAGCAGTAGTGAAAATAAGGCCTGAAAAAAAATTCAGGCCTGTACGGGATTTGAACCCATGACCTCTGCGATACCGGTGCAGCGCTCTACCAACTGAGCTAACAAGCCAACTGGGAGCTGGTCATGAAGTTGGTTCTAAATAAACCCGTGAAGTGATGAATAAATGGTTAACAATATATGAAAGTCATATATTTGAACTGCGGATAAAGACGTCTTTATCCGCAGTTCAAATATATGACTTTCATATATTGTTAACCATTTATTCATCACTTCACGGGTTTATTTAGAACCAACTTCATGACCAGCTCCCAGTTGGCTTGTTAGCTCAGTTGGTAGAGCGCTGCACCGGTATCGCAGAGGTCATGGGTTCAAATCCCGTACAGGCCTGAATTTTTTTCAGGCCTTATTTTCACTACTGCTTAAGTAGTGCACATTACTGCGAGGATCACTTTCATTCACGTCAAAAGTAACATAATTATAATATAATTATGAATTCATCCCACTCAAAGCCTTGATTGACTGCAGGTTTCACCACAGCCAGAATCTGATAAGTCTTGTGCGACTCTTTCTTTTTTTTTACTTACTATAGCATGCATGCCTCAGATGTCCCATTTTCATTATTTCAGGTAAACCAAATTCAACACAGGCTACAACAGTTACAACCAGTACAGTTTCTAAAGGTAAAAAGGCATTATTCATGCAGCTGGGATGAAAAATTAAGGATTAAATTTAGGTACCTGATGGTTAACAAAAAGACGGAGTGTGAAGCTTAAGCTCCATCATATGGAGTATAAATTAATTCAGTCCATCTACAAATTGCTTCACACATTTAGTTTCACTTAGTTTACTACTAAGCTTCTACATAACATGAGGCAGTTACATATATATCATAGATTGATATACACTCAGGTACTGTTAGAAATTTTTTTCTTGAAATAGACATTATACAAGTCAAATATTGGGTTCTTGTATTCAAAAGATATGTAGAAATTTCTCATGAATGATGCTTTTAAATTGGAAAATCCATCCATTTGTCAGTCACTCAGTCCGTTAATCAACACATGCATGAATTATGTAATGCTTATTGATTAAGCTGAAAGTTTAGCTTGAATGCATTTCTTTCATGATAATCTCTGTTAACATATCCTAATAAATTAACCAAGTTGAACACACAATTATTTATATAATCTCAATTGTTACTTCTTCTAAATCATTAGTTGTACTTGCCATTCTTTAACTTTTCTTTTTTTCTTTTGTAAGTACAGGTAGCACAAACCAAGCCGTCATCGCAGGAGTAGTTTCTGCTGCAATCGTAGTTGTCATTCTGATTGTTCTTTTAGTAGTTTTCAGGGCGCACATATTAAGATTGTATTATTTTGTATATACTAGAACACGGCGTGACTCATCCTAAATAAACTTTACAAATTGAATGTCTTGTATATGTAGTCAGAATAATTATTTCTTTTTAAGGAAAATGCAAATGTTGTTATACAGTTTCAATGAAGGTATATTTTTGTATTTTAATGACCTTTTTATTTATCAGGTGCATTGGAGTCATTATCCTCGTACTAATTATAAGTTTGATGTAAGAAAATTAAATATGGCTTTTTTTAATGTAAACTGTATACTCAGATAACTGTGTTATAACAATTAGGAGAGGTATTGTTAGCAGGAGACATTATTATAGATGTGATGATGTAATAAATGTTTTCCTGTTTTGTTTGGAAAAACCTTGCTAGACTCCAAAGGTCCAAGCTTGAGCCAGTAATTGGCCAGTTTTTTCAGTCCTATTTTAAGGAGACACACTCCTTTAACAATGCCTCTCTCACATTTTAATTTTTGAGGATTTGTCCAAGAAAATTGGGTTAAAATTCCCCTGACAATCACATTTTCTTTAATTGAATGATTCTTTGTGTGATCTATTCATGTGGACGAATTTAGCAGTCACCTCTTAGTTTTTGGTGCAGCAGAGTGTTTGGATTTTTGCTTATTATCATCATTCTATTATGTGAAAATTTTCTTGAATGACATTTGCTCACAAAAGCTGACTCTTAACCTTTAAACTCGTCCATATTTAATATCAAAACTCATGTCTTCTTCTGTTTCATATTCCCTACCCCACCCAGGCAAGGTTAAAAAATGTCCCACCTTGGAGTATGGAACAGAGGGAAGGGAGGTGTGGATGTTGAAGCTTTAAATTAATTAGTGCATAAACCGTAAGAAAGTATTTTTATTAAAAACTAGATCATTAGATTTCAATCCCCATGCCCATAGAAATCCTTTATCTTCACCCTTTGTGCAACATAAACAGATATGCATACTTATCAACTTTATTAGGCTCATTGTATGAGCAAGGGCTACCTGTAGTAGGGTTCATGACCAATTGTCAATTACAATTTTCACTATCTCACTATAAATTTACCAACTTAATTCCGTACCATTGTAAAATTTTATTCCAGAAATATTCCCATGCAATCTGTAGCAATCATACAAAGAGAATTTAATATTCTATTCAATCCAAACCATATTTATTCTAATCCTAATTAGGATGTTGTATTTGACAAAGGAAAAATTTTTACCAACCATTTGGTTGTTATACATTTTAGGCAATGTAGCCAAGTGGTTAGGGCACTGGACTTGTAATCTGGTGGTCCGGGGTTCAAGTTCAATATATTTGTAAGGTGAAATACAATGAATGTAACTGATTTTTTACTGCAAAATTACTACTAAGGCAGGGCCTTACAAAAAGCATTGAGAGCTAATGAAAATAATACAGCCTCAAAGGAAATAATTTACTACATATATAGATTTATTTATTTGTTGTTAGCATAAATAAAACAGACAAACCCTAATTAAGAAATGACGTCACATATATTCTTCCATGTCATTGGTTTGTTGAGGAACTTAGTTGCTGAAGAGTAAGGTTCATACTACAAACCAAATCTGACTGGTTTACACAGTAACTTATGTCCCAAAGAACTCGTTGAAAATGTATTTGAGATCAGAATGATTCATTCAGAAACTAAGATACCTAAGCTGTCAAGTACATTTTTCAATGGGGATGTGCTTTTCGTCATTTCTTGGTAGCAGCACAAGTACAACATTGCAATTCCTCCAATCAGGAATAAAACTGCAACAGCCCTTGCCAATAGTAACAGGGATGACAGCCTCATTTTTGTTGCCAGTTCCTAAAATTAATAAATGACATAATAACAAGTTAGTTATACCTTCATGGGATTGCCGTCCAAATGTTGACATTTAAGATGTGTTTGTGCGGTCCTGCATAACTATTGTGATGTTTACAATACACTGTGGTTGGCTGCAGCTAAATAACCAAAGAAAAAACAATTCATATACTAAGTGAACTAATAGTTACTTGGAGTTTTAGCTACTGTCACAGCTATTGGGTTGTTAGTAGTTTTATCATTTTCCGCAAGGCTTGCCGGTTAGTTCTAGAGTTACGTTATTTGTTAAGAAATTCAAATGACCTTACACGGTTAAATTTCTCGGAAACAATATCATGAAAATAGTGGCGAATATCAACAAAACATCAGATAGATAGTCAGGGCATGGACCTACTTTTCTTTTAAGTCTGAAAGTCCTCTTCTCCGAGTCTCAACCATTAAAAATAGCTGCATTGGTATCACAACTAAGAAAATCCGAGATTCCATTAAGCGGTGAATCGACCCTCCGTATCGAACGAAGGCGACGATGATTTCAGCTACTCTCATCATGTCTCTGTGGCTCCCAGGTAGGTTTAAGAACACAGTGTTGACATTGTCAGTAATCAAACGATTCCTTTATTCTTTTCTTTTTTTTCATCGTGACCTTCTACAACAATGCAACTCATCTCACCATTTAAATGAAGCCGACGATCGGATAAACGCACAAACCCGGAAGTGCCTCTTCGTCATACCACTTTAAATTAGGAAATTAAGTCTAAACCGGAATTATGTACATTTGTAGCCTGATTTTAACACCGGAAACAATATTTAAAGCAATTGATGCTTAACACAGACAAAAAAAGGTTTTTTCGTTCTAGATTAACTGCTTAAGGTGAAAGTGAAAGTAATCATCAATAAGAGAGAATTTAATGTTTGGTGTACGGAAGATATATTAAGACTTACTAGATTTAACAAAGTCTAAATTAGAATGAAAACATTTCGAATTTCCAGACCTGAAAGCAAGGATTTTGCGACCCAACAGAGAAATCTGAAAAACAGGATCGGCAAACGGTTGGTTTAAGAAAGAGATGACCACGAACTATATTTTTGAAGCGGCTGAAGACACTGCTTGTGGAAGACCTTTCATAAATAATTAAATGACCGTATGTTTTGCAATGTAGTCGCTACCGGTTTATTCTAAAAAATATTCAAAAGCTAAAGAGCGACATCTGAACTACGATTTTTGATAAATATTCAGGTGATTTATTTCCGAGAAAGAACAAGACAAAGAGAAAGGCCATTGTTTAGGTTCAGTCTGTGCATAAATAAATCGACAGTGTTTCAGTACACGAATGGAAAATAAGGAATCTAGAATTATGGAAATGAAATACGCGGAAACAACAAATCGTTAACACGCACCTAGAGGACATTTGCATTTGATCAGTCTACTTGTCAAACTAATACATTATTAGCTTTTTAAAAAACTTCTAGAGCAATTCCGTTACAGGGAAAAAGTACGGAAGGAGTTCTTCGGTCTTTGGTCAATGGAGAGATTTGACAACTTAGCTTACGAAGTCGCTTCTGATTCTGCATTTAGGCAATAATAACCATTCTATTGTTTTTCTTTTCCATTTCTTTCCACGATTTAACAGTATTTTGCCAAGGAGGGCATCCTAAAATTGTTTCTAGACCAAGTGATCCCCTGATTGCTCGTAGCGAAGACAAAGCTACGCTTAATTGGACGCTTGGGTTGCTTCCCTCAGAGACGTGGAATAGTAGCATATTTGAAGTGGTGTTTGGAATCTGGAAAGATCCAGGATTCCTGAAAACAAAACTATTGGTCATCGATAGACATGGTGAGGTACTGATAAGACCAAACTACGAAAAGAAAATTAGCTGCGACTTTAACATGTCCAAGCTTCAAGTTGCATTCACACTCCATGGTTTAACCATGAAGGATGAGAATCACTATTGTCTTCAGGTTGAGCTTGGCCTTCATCAGCCTCCTTTGACGGATCCTGTGATGCTTCTTCTTGAGGGTAATAAATTTGTTACATTTCATTTGTGGAGGAATGCCACAGACCCGGAAGCGGGGGTACTTGGGCAAATATGTTCTGAGCATGTGCCTCTGGCCACTCAGAGCCCCTTGCCCATAGTCTTTCAGTGGCCAATTATGGACCCCATCTTAGCCACTTTTAAGAAAATGTGATGGCTTTCCTTCTTTGACTTTCACTTCTGATTTAGTAAAACCTTATTCTCAAATATCTAAACAGATCCTCCTAAGATAACCAGTCCCAAACAGGAAAACTTTTCCGTGAACGTTGGGGACAGCTTGCGAATAAACAGCCAAGCAAAGGGTCTTCCTACACCAACCATAACATGGACGAAACAAGGGAGAACTGTTGGTAATGATACATTGGTTCTCAATCGAGTAACGCCAAACGACAGCGGAGTCTACCTGTGCAGCGCTCACAACCAGGCTGGTGAAGATCATAAGGAGATTGTGGTTACGGTTTTGGAGCATAATTATGGATCACAAAAGCTAACAGGTTTTAACAATTTGTTTGTCGAAATAAATACCCATGAACTAGATTGCTAATGCATATTCTTATGTTGGTGACTGAATTTTCATTTCCAGAGCATTTCCATCGGCGCGCTCTGTGTTAAACGATTTGAAAATTACAAACACTCCCTCACTAGTAACCGAATGGAATCATTACCTATTCAAGGAGTTAGTTTCTCTGATATTTTTTAAGCTAAGGATCTCTTTCGCACAAGTCATGATATCGACCATATCAATGTCCCTGTAATCTTAAGCAGTCCACGTTACTCTAACAAGGTCCCACAATTTGATATCTTCTCCTGATATCGATCATCGGTTCGATTAGCTTATTTATACATTAAAAAAAAAAAGTTTTCAATTTTATATTTTCTGAATTGGCCAAGCCGCTCATTCACAAGTTAATTACAGACAGACTGATAACCGAGGTGGTCTCCCCTGGCCTCTCCTCTAGTCTTTGAGGTCTCTTGTTGTTGAATTTGTATAAGTATTACTTCTGAAGCTGCTCAGAAATAATGACGACGATTATAATGATAATCATCCTTCCTGCTAAAGTGCTTTCTAACTTTTTTCTAGTTCCTCATATGCCAACACAAACATCACATGATAGAGGAAGTCCTGTGTGGTTATTTCCAGTAGTCATGGGTGTGTCAGTTTTTTTAATAGCTGCAGTGGTTATCTTTCGCTTACGTGGGCGCCACTGCAAAAGGAACCTCGCTTATAAGCAGCATATTGATGAGAAAGCTTCAGGTGAGCATTCCGAAACTGCCAAGATCTAGCCTAGAGTCGATGAGTAGGCTGCGGATTGGTGACTGAACAGTATACCTTGATCATACTCTATCATGGAATGCATCATTAGCTGGTATACCGAAATAGTAACGAAAGCAGTGATACAATTTCTCCAATTTTTTCTCTTTCTCAACTTCCTGCCGGTTTCTGCTCCTAAGCCTCTAAATTGTCTCCACTGACCCGATAGTTCTGGTAAGTTAGGAATAAAACTTGCGTTATTGTAGTACACTATAAGCGTGCTTTAAAATGATTGCTAAGGAAAAATAGAAAACTTTAAAACAGATCGATTCATGTTATTGACGGGACAAAATTTTCTCATCGAGAAAATGAGAAATGAGTTGCTTTGACAAAAATCGTCTACTAGTCTTTGAACAACATTCTAACGCACCCATTTGATGAGTGCATCGGTACTCAAAATCCTTTGTTTTACAACGTTAGTTCAGAACACAACCCAATCACTGAAAAATTTCCAAGAACTTGCAACTGAATTGTTTGCTACCTTAATTGGCATGGAAAGGCTTCGTAGGAGAGAACTTTTAAGAATTAAAACCTGTAATCTGGCCTAATGTTGGTAAATAAAGCAAGAATACAATTTTCTGCGTTACATGTATAGATATATACATATTTTTTTTCCAACAGCAACACTTTTAAACAACACGTTTCCTTGTATCCAAGAGTTATAGAACAAGATATCATAAAATGCAAAAGATTTGCCTTTTTAGTAAGGGCGATTGTACCAAACGGTCGACAATGAATTCCGTAAAAAACTATCAAAGCAGTTTAATCATTTCTTTTAGAAATGTTTATAAGTTCAATCCTGTCGTTTCAGTGAACAATCTCGAAAACGGAAAGAGCCTTCGAGCTTAAATCAATAAAGGAAGCTACATGCAGGGTGAATTACAATATGATTTGGCCCGACAACCAACCCTCGTAGTAATCTCCATTTTAATTTATAAACACTACTAAGATAAACTTTTTCATCTAGTTTGGTTTGCTTTTAGCTTTTGCTATAAATACAGGATAAGAGTCGCATACGGTTCAGAAGAATGCGGCAGCATTTACCTGTTGGTGAGAGAATCATAAAAGTGTACGAAGCCTTACCAAAAACACATCAAAATTCGCTGAAGAGACGCCAAAATAAGTTTTAACCCTTTAACTCCCAGGAGTGATCAAGACGGAATTACTCCTTACAATATCAATACAATATAAACCAGATAAGTGATGAAAACAAAGAAAAATATCAATTTGGGGACAATGAGTCGATCCAATACTAAATTATTTGAACTAACATTGTAAGAATTGTATGGTTGACGGTAAGGAGAGTAAGAACTTTTAAGAACTTTTCTGTCTCCATCTAAATCAAGCTCCAGCTGCTTAACCCTTTAACACCTACGAGTGACCAAGACAGAATCTCTCCTTACAATATCAACACAAAATCAAGCAGACGAGTAAGGAGAAAGTAAAAGAAGGGAGACTACAAGTTGATCCAATGCCAAATTCTCAAAATTGAAATGATTAGTAGTTTATGGCAGACAGTAGGGAGAATTCCTTAGACATCTTGGGAGTTAAGGGAGTTAACAATCACAGGTAGACAGGATGCTTTATGAAGAGAGACACTTCTCAGAATTTCATTGTTGACGTGTCACGCCATGAAGGCCCAACAGAGCGGGCTTCCCTGCAATCAAAACTTTTCTAAGAATCACATCTGACAATATCAAGTGATCTTAAAAATTATGCTTGTCTTTTGATAGACAAAATACCCAAATTTGTACATACTATAAAATCGATATGTTGTCCCCTTTGAATTATGGGGACAGTACGGTTGTCAGAAATTAAATATTGACCAAACTTCCGCGGAAAACTTCATGCAAACCTCTTAAGACTCTTCGATTCCTTGTTTCTGCCGACATTCCGAGCGATTCTAGGATCTCGGCTCTTAATTCAGTTGGTTCAAGATTCTACGGTTTCAAGGACCTGCTAAGACATAGCGATTTCACTGTACCCTGAAGTACGGTTATTTCGTAAAGTAGAACATCGACACGATTCCTCAGTTGAACTGATTAAATTTCTTAACAGACATCTGATACTCTTAAGATGTTTACAGGGCATTCCCGGAAACCCAAGAAAATGCACTGTCATGGTCGTGGATTTTTATTACAATAGCGCATGGATGATGCAATTCAATGAAAAAGCTAACTCGACATATGTATAGTGGCTGTCATGGATTTACGTTTGCGCCAAGTTTCCTTCGGCAGTTTTTGCATGGTGACATTGCTTCAAGGTAAGTTATAATGCTGGCAGCATGTACGAGGAGATGATAACGTTAGTAAGTAAAATAGAATCTATAAAGCTTTGAAATTGAAGAGTGAAATCGGAAAGTGATGCTCCGAATATGTTAAGGTTCGAAGCGCTGCGTTGAAAACTTACCACACAATTGTTAGAAATATTTTAAATGACTCATCGTTCGCTACTGAGTTAGAAGATATTTCTGAAGGCATCCACGGTCATTGATTTTCAAGAGCTTCCTGCTTTTCTCGGAAATATCATATATGATACGAGCAACAAATAAAACGACTGCGAACGAGACTAAAGTAACCCAGCTCAAAGGCATTGAGCGAAGCAGAACCAAGGAAAACGTCGAGGAGAAAATTGTTAAATACTTTCTGAAGAATTTGACGAGTGGCCGAATGGGTTTCACGTCTCTAGCGGCGTCAAACCCGATAATTTTAGCTGATGTTGTCAACAGGATTAATTCCTGACGTTTCCTCGAGTTTGTCCCTCAATGAGCGCAGACTCATTTCCCGAACAGCGGCTGGTAATCGAAGGATAAGAAATGTACAAAGCTAGATTTTTTTCTTATTAAATCTTTTGTTTCACCACGCTGTCAGTTAAGTCCCCTGTATAACTTAATGACCTCATTTCAATCAGAAACGGTTTTAAATTTGAAATTGTTTGATGCATACTCGGGATTTGAGTCACAAATTTTCACTTGTTAGCAAGGGTATTCACACCAAAACGTAGTGATGAGATTGGAGGACGTATTTCTCGAGAAGAAAAAACCTCAACAATCGATGGAAACAGATTTAATGGATCCAAAATTTTTTGAAAAAAAAGAAGAAAAAAGAAAAAAGAAAAAAACAAGCAAAGAACGGTTACCCGTCGATATGAACTTGATCGCATCGAAAAGAGGATTTGGTGGCCAAGCATAATGGGTTAACATGATGGTGCTATTTCGCGACATAGTGGATCACCACGGAAATTTGATGATCGTCTGGTAAATGAAAAGCATTAACATCGGTGTGCTGGGTTGGAAAAAGGGAACTGTTGATTATGGAAAAGAGTAATTGACATGAGTTGTAAATCAGAGAAGGTGCCAATAAAATTGTTGACCATTTGAGTAGAGAGTGAGTTGAAAAAATATGTTTTAAGAAAAATCAAGACAATTTAAACTAGTCGTTTACAGGTCATGATTGCTCAGCGATAAACGAGTCGCATTAAAGTTTTCATAACTTACACAAATATTACACCTGAATTGATTGTTCTATTAATTAATTATTAATCATTTGATTTTGTATTTTCTCATTTCCTTGATTTTTATTTTTAATAGTGGCTGGTAGTATAAGCTTCACAGGGGACATACCAGACCGTACAATAAATGCCAAACTAGATGACGATGTCGCTCTGGGCTGGAGCTTCTCATTCAACGATTTGGGAGGCAATCCAGTTGGCCCATTTGGTGCTCCAGACGTGTATGAAATCAGCTTTGGCATTTATAAATCTATACATGGCGAAACTTTCTTGAGCGAGAAACTTGTTGTTGTCGATAGTAGTGGAAAGTTCAGTGTTCAAGCTGGATTTGATAGAAAAATGGATTGGAGCCACTCAAAATACAAATTAACATTCATTCTGAAAAACATTGCTATCCAAGATCAGGGAATGTACGGAGTGAATGTTGAGCTTGGCTTGAGTCAGCTGCCGCTCAAGGATTCTGTGATTGTTATCATACCAGGACTCTCGTACGTGGTTCAAAATGGCAGCTCGATTGTCCGTAAAGGTAAGGCAAATTAATTCAGTGATATCCTTAACCCTATAAAACTAGTGAAATGTAGACTTCAAAATTCTGATATTTTTATTTTTTTTTAGAGTCAGCCTACATAATGGAACCTTTTGAACTATCGTTTACAAGATCGGAACACGACCGAACTGCTGACCGTATCAAGTACACACTCAAAAAAGATAACACAAGCATTTTCATCATTGGAAAGAACAGAGAAGATAACAAGTTCAGTTGCTCTCATTATGTTACTCCAAAACCTACACCCTGTTCTGATGATTCCTTCTCAGTGAACGAAACTTACGTTTCTTTCAAACTAAGAAATGTTACCCTTCAAGATGCTGGTCGATACCTGTGTATAAAGTATTCATCGGGGCTCTACAATACAAAATTCGAGGAAATCGATCTTAATGTACAAGGTAACGTAAGCAAGTATGTTTGAATGATTTACTGACATTACAGCCAGCCCATCTTTAACCAGAGCTGAAGTTAAGAAAGACCATGAATTTTCTTTCATTTGTTCTTTTGAAATTTGTTGATTACTTGCTCAACTTAATCCGTGATAAGTTTAGCTGCTCCAGGTGCAACCCTTTGAGTTTGCTGGTAGGGCCTGACAAAATATAAAAAAGAAAAAAAATTTCTCACCCATGCGCTGTTTTAAAATCAGTTTATCTTAGGAAATTTCCAGCGTGCTGATTTCAACTTGTCATTAATCTTTGCCATCTTCTTTTATGTCTTCTATTAGAGAGACCAACTGTAGAAATAATTGACGATGAAACATCAGCTCCCAGGGCAAAAAGCAGTTATTCCAGTAAGTACCGAGCCCTTCCAGTAAAAGAGTCCACAAAATGTGTCGATAGGAAATTAGAGTAAGAAAAGATAGAGTCATAATATAAAGTATGCACAGAAGGGCACGGTTAAATGTAGAGTGGTGTTGTAAAGTGGTAAATGCATTGTCGTCGAGAAGGCCCTTATTATCAACTCTTCGGCACGAGCTCGTGGGAAATTATGAGACTTTGAGCTACGTGAAACGGCGATCCAGACTCCCAGTAAACCATTCCCCGACTCGTCTCCAATCTTCACGCGGGCAGAGAAACGCGCGTCCCGCAGCGCTAATAACGAGAGCCTACTCGCAGGCTGGTAAGTTCAAGGACTTCGGAGGAAGTATGGGCCTGAAGTTGCATGGAGTGGTTGGATTAAATTTGAAAATGATTGTAACGATGTGGAGTGGAATGTGCGTAGTGCAGCACGAGCCTTGTGTCATACGTTGAGGGACTGAACGTGGCTTATGGTGTACTCTATGTGGTGTTCAAGAGGAGCAAAGTACTCGGAGAGTCGTCAGCTACAGTGACTTACGTAGGATTGACTTGTTGTAGTCTGTACTAGTACATTGTACAATATAGCTAGCTTGTTTTAGGTGAGAAGGGGTTTTATTTGGTGTGGAATGGCATGAATTAATCTGGATGGGGATGAAGTGTAAACTGTGTGTGAGTGATGAAGAGTGCTGTAGAGTAACACCAGATTGTGAGTAATGGAATTAAGTTGTCGAATGTGTTAGATTGCTGTGGGAAAAGAGTCCGATGGCAATGTTAGGCTTTGAGTGCACAGAAGTAGTGCCGAGTTGCTCAGAGGATCGTCCGTAGGTACGTGGTACTGGCGTAGAATAATGTGGCGAGAGTAGTACTGTATAGGATGAAGTCGTAATTAAGGAATTACAAGAGCGGGTTGCAGTATGCTCAGGTGTGTAATGGCAGGAAAGGACTGAAACAGCCAGAAAAATGCACAGCAAGAGAATATCAGTTCAGGCCTTATTTTACAAGTTAGCGCTTAGCCATTATGTAGGTGCTGAATTTCAGATAAAGTGAAGTGCGATGGAGAAGCGAGACAAAATGTAGAATATCTAGGACTGAGAATAATTTGCTTCACTGTAATTTATACTGTTGTGATTGTATTGCTGCTGAATTAAAAAAAAAGAAAGAAAGAAAGAAAAACGCTAACATTTTGAAATAGTGTGAGGTGAAATTTTAGGCTATACAAATTAGGAAATGCAAAAAAAATTTTTTTGTGTTAGTTTTGATTCCCTCAATTAATTAAAGTCACTTATACATTTCATTCTTTTTCAGGTATTTTGCCTATATGTCAAGTATTGGCAGCAATATTGATCTTACAAGCACTGCTCGTCTAGAAGACACACCCTTCACCAAGGACGGGGGAAGCAGTGAACATCAGCTTTACAAAATGATTTTAAAAAAACAGTTTTATAAAAACATGTTATGACCCCCCATCCCCTCCCCCCCTCCTAACCCCTGCTTCGTGCTTTGGGTTTGAAAATATGAAGCTTGTCTGGCTTGAATGGGGAATTTGAACCAGAAGTGTCGGGTCTTTCTACCGGAATACACGTGTCACCTCTTTAGATATGGAGTTGTTTAAGCTGATTAGTTCCCTCTCGCGAGCGATCGGCCAGAAGAAAATGTTTACAAAGTCCAGGTTTTAAAGTTTGGTTAATGTGCAGAAAGTTACTGTCGTTGACTTTGCCCTGAAAAAATTGGATGTGGCATTTGAATAAAGCAATCTCCAGAACTTCAATGGTCCGTGGGTTTGGCGGGGGATGTTGAAGCTTCGCATTATTATGGCTTACCGGTGGTTTCGCTCGAGTAGCTTCAGCCAAGGATTCTAACACAAACTCATCTTGTGAAAATGCAGAAGAAATTATCATCTGTCGTGGCAAAGAAAAGCGTTGACTAACTCTTTAGAGAAAGGGACAGAAAATATGCAGGACGTCTTTCACAAAAAAAAGAAACAAAACAAAACAAAAAGATCACAAGATAGACCATTGCGCAAAAGATACATTCCGGAAATTGTTCATGTAGCTCGGGTGAAGAGTCCACATGGATCCTCCATCTTCCTTGCCTATGATGTCACTTTGAAAAAAAAAAACTCTAAATCAGAAATTAATGATTAATACTGGATGCCCTTGATAATATGTCTAAACTCAGTCACGTAAAAGTACTTGGCCTTTTCACGCATCACGAATAATATCCAAAATCCTTTCACGTTCACGTGAAATTCAAGACGATCACGTTTCAAATTCAAAATAAAAGCCAGATCACCAATTCAAATTTTCACTCTTTCTAACCTATTTTAAAGTTCCAAATCCTCCGAGTCTGGCTCTTCTTTAATCACGATTGACGAATCAAAAAAATTTAAAACACGATTCGCGTGAAAAAAAGTCTCCCAATCACGCTTACGTTAAAATTTTCGACTGGTTTGCCTTACGTGACGTAAGGTCAAAGTCCCGTATACTTTTTACTACTCCAGTTTCAGGGGACTGTCACTTTGACATTACATCACGCAACAGAATTTGTAAGCCCAAGCAGTCGATCATTATTAACACAGACGTTTTATATGTCATCTGATCATCTAAAGTACGCTTAACAGAAGATAAAGGGACCCATCCCGCTTTTTTCCCGGAGGTTTAGGAGCTGTACACAGGCTCAACCACAGGCGGCCCAAGCTCCAGCTGTGAGATGATCATCTTGCGCAATAACAGTAATAGCGAAATTATGAGAGTTTGTATGGGAATATTTACGATCGCTCTATGGAATAAAAAAATGCATCAAATTCTTATTAAAAATACCTCACCTTACTTCCATAGCGTATCAATTGTTATCTGACAGCTTACTTTGATGAAAAGAACCCATTTTAGCTAATTGTCCATTTCGAGGTTTTTAACTCACATAAGAAAAGCCCAAGGCTGAACACTCCATTTCCGAACGCCCGATCCCAGAAGCGAAAAATCCCAGCGAAAAATGACCGGGCGGCCACAAATCCAACGCAGAATCCAAGCACATAAACTTTAGTTTCATTTCAATTCAATACAAACTCAGTCTTCCCTATACAACCGAAGCTAAGCCGCAGTTTGCTTCCAAAATTCCAGTTTATATGTTTCTAACAGCCCGTGTACACATCAACCTTGACACACGACCGTTGAAAACCAAGTTGGTAACCCTGCCTCCTTTTTGAACTGAGCCTCGCCGGGGACCACACCGTAACTTGGCACCCGTGGTGTTAAGACAATTTCTTCATGCCAAGTTACAGTGTGGTCCCTAGCGAGGCTCAGTTAAAAAAGGAGGCTGCCTGTGGCACATCACGCATTTATGTTATGCTAAGGCGAGTCAAGAAAGAAGGAAGACATGCTAGCGGCCATATTGATTATTTATTCCCTAGAGCAGAACCGAGTTCATCCGGGAACTTCAGAATACATGACATAATCATATCGCGAGTAGCGCAACGGTAACGTGACATCCCCCCTCTCCGAATCAAAAGAAAATACAAAAAAGGAATGCCTCTGAAATTTGACACAGATGCAAACCAGTGTCTCAGAGATATGAAAATGGGAAACAATTATAATAAAAATGTTCCTCCTGTGAGGTAGTATAAGCATTGTTTATGTGCGATACAATCCAGCTACTATGTTTTCTAGTAAAGGCTAAAGTCTTCAAACTTCTCTGGCTTGCGAATCAGCCTTCCTGATCTGGTAGTTTGCTGCAATCGTGGGGTTGGCTGGTCAGTACCAGGAGAGCTCTCACTTGTTGGCCGCTCTTGGTGCTGTGGTAGGGGCTCTGTGAGGGGCAGAGGGGTGTGGCATTCAGCTTGAGGCGAAGCTGCTGCTGGTGGTTGATCTGGCTTAGGTAGAGTGGTGGTAGTAGAATGGGCCGGTGTTTCTGTTAGGAAAGGTTGAGGGTTCCTGTGTCTATGTTGCATGAACGTGGCGATGGATTGTCGATGACCTTACCATAGAGCCAAGGAGCCCCCCGTTGAGATGGGTGAGGCTTTGCATAAGTATATGAGCCTAACGGTAGTGGTAACAAAGGAGGTTGTGTATACTTGTCATATTAAGCTTTAGAGGCTCGTCTGCGGAGAGTAGTTAAGGAGCTGACTGTCAAAGGGTCCGCAGGGTCCGGCTTGAGTAGGTCTTCTGAAAGTGGCAGTATAGAGTGTCTGCCCATTAACCTCTGGGCTGGTGAGAAGGAGTAGCCACCAGGAGGCGTATTTCGAATGTTGAATAAAGCCAAGTAGACGTCGTGGGACTTCTTAAGAGTAGATTTGGCATCGTTTACAGCTGCTTCGGCTTTGCCGTTACTGCGGGAGGGTGACGAGGTGATTACTTACTGAGATAGTTGATGGCTCCTAGGAATCTGCGGAATCCTTGTTTGTCGGTTGGAGTGGGCATAGCAACTATAGCTTGAACAGTGATCGGGTTGGGCTGAAGACCGTCTGTAGTGATAACATGACCCATGAAGGTTGCCTTGCGGACAAGAAATTTCATTTTGTTAACGTTCAGCTTAATGTGATCCTGCTCGAACCGCACAAGTACAGCAAGGAGGTTTCGGTCGTAGTCAATTCTGGCTTCAGTATCAGTAACGCTGCAACCCGGGATTAGGATATCGTCGGCAATACTAATGACTTGGAGACCTTCAAGAACCATTTGGATTAGACGCTGCCATTCCTCTGAGGCTGAAGATATGCCAAATGGTATTCCAGTTCATCTGTAGCAGCCCCATGTGTAAACATGGTGGTCATCAGAGATTATCTTAATGTTAAAGGGATGTTTGGAAAGCTTCTTTGACTTCTATCACTGTCATGTATTTCACCCCCTGTAGCTTGTGGAGATTCTCTTCTAAGACTGGGATGATGTATTTTGGACGTCGTATGGCTTTATTGAGGGTCTGCGAGGAATCTAAACAGATCCAAATTTTCTCCGGTTTGGTGGGGGTTGGTTTTCTCCCTCGTATGACCATGTTAGAGATCCAATGTGTTGGTTGGGATACTCTTATCAGTTGGCCTGTGGCTTCGTAGGTATCCAGAGCCGCTTTTATTGCGTTCACTTTTGAGATGAGTTGGCGGTGGATAGGAGCGTGAATGAGTTTGATGTTTGGGTCCAGGTCAAAATCGACAGGTTGGCCGAGGTAGCCGAGTCCGTGAAAGAGCGAGGTGCAGTTCCTTGAAATGTTTAGGGTTAGAGTTCCTAGTTTAGGCCAGATCCGCATTGAAGTGTTTGGAGGTGTTGGGGGTGGCCCAACCAAGTAGGGTTGAGTAAGGCTGATTGGTCAGTGTCAATAATTTGGGAGGTAAGGTTGCACGAGGTGCTACCTTTACTGGCTTGAAGGGTGACCTGACCAACAGGCTTGATTGGTGGACTAGCATAAAGTAGTATCACTGTCTTTGTCGGCAAAATCTTAGCCCAGGGCATGTTGGAGAGGTGGCTGGATGGCAATGTGTTACAGGAAGCCGCTGAATCTATCTGGAAGGGGATTTATGTGCTGTTTCAGGATTATGAACTCTTCAAGTCTAGTAGAACGAAATGGCCTTTGGCCGCCGGTGGCGAGAGGAGAAGGGATGATGCCAATGCAATGGTGTCAGCATTAGAGGTTTGTTTATCTGAGAGGGTGAAGCAGCTCTCATATTATAGACCTTCCTCGGGGGGAGTGTAGAAACTTTCCTCTTGCTCAACCATTCTAATGTTTTCACGCTTGGGTTCCAGTGGAGTAGGCTTTTGGGAGGTAGGTTTCGAGAAACGGTGGTCTTTGGCAGCCTGTTGGCAGACGTTTGCAAAGTGGCTAGTTTTGCGGCAGTAGTTGCAAGTTTGTCCTGAAGCTGGGCATATGTTACAACAGGGTCTGTTGGGGGGTGTATCTAGGTCTATTAGATCTGCCAGCAGAGTTTTGGCTGCCTTTGTTGAGGGGCGTAGATGTGGTGTAGTGGACCTGTTCTTCTACGGTAGAATTAGCCAACATGTTTGTGTCTTGTGCGGCTTCGAACTTGAAAATAAAATTAGCGCTACTATCATATGTGAAAATCATCCTATCCGTTTAAGACAAGGAAAAAACTGCTCATTATTCTGCATAAAAGTAGAGACTGAGTAGAGACGAAGATACGGCTTGACTTACTACAAATGCCAGGGTGAAAGGTGGGTCCTCAGGTTTCCGCTGACCATCTCTGTAAAAAATATCTTCTCGGAAACGGCTAAAAGATTCGTTGAGACCGAAGAGAAATTTGTCCCTCATGAATTCACCTGTGTTTACACCGATAGAACAGCATCCTGCGGCGGTACGTACTGCGGTTTCCAATGCTGAAATGGAGGTTTGGTATGCTTGTGACATTTTCGCCCAGAAGTGGTAACAGTCGTGCATCAAAGTGCTGGCACCAACGTAATGTTCCTTGATTTTTAGGAGCCAAATCCAGGGTTTTCCAGCGTCAACGGTTGGTATCTTGGATGCGATAACGTCGTCTAGAGTTTTCCATTCAGTGGCAGGAATTGCACTGCGAAGGACAGCTAGTTCGAAGGGTCTCTTCGCGGCGATGAAATGATCCACCGTTTCGGTGAGCCTGTCTTTGGCAGAGTTCCTGTGGCCTTCGAGCAAGCAGTAGTCATGAAACCGGGTTTCCCAGTGACGGTGGTGGTTACGGTTATCGCACGGCTTGTACATCGAGGATGGGTTTGTCGTGTTTTGGCATGGCGCGAGTGATGAAATGTTGTCGAAGCTTGAAGTTGTTCTTGAAGTAATTGTTCGGTTGTTTGGTTGTGTGTACGAGTAGCTGGCTCGGTGTAATAAACGGAGGCTGGACTCTATCCCACTCCTGACACCATGTTATGCTAAGGCGAGTCAATAAAACTACCGACTAAATACAGGAATGGCTCCGATCTGTGATTGGATGATAAAAATAGTAAAAGTTAATAAGTTAACATATCAATGTCAAAACGCCGATGTGTCAAACAAGAGAGAAGGCAGAGTCTATTTTTTCAGCGAGGTCGTTCAGCGATATTCCGGCGATGAAAATGTCATCCGCTGCCAAGCTCCGCTAACAAAATCAACTAAGTCAGTTTAGGTGGACGATCAGAGACTGGAGCCATTCCTATATTTCACCGTTGACAGGAATGGCTCCAACTCATGCGTATATTAATTTTTTTCGTCCCGGCTAAATAATTTATACACTGAGATAAAAAGTGAAAGAGCAATTTATTAGGTTCTTCTTATGTTGAAGTCTACAGTGCTTGCAAATGAAGCCCTCTTTTATTAATACAGGGCCATGTAGTTCCTAAGTTTTAAAATAATGCAGCAACTACATGTCACGTTTGGAAAATCACGCAATGTTGCGTGACGCTGCTACCGATGTTTACAATATGCTCTGCTGGAGAAATATAGCTTGGCCGCAATCGAGGGAGTTTTTCTCGTGGAAAACTGATTTTCTAGGTAATTGTTCACATGAAGGACAAATCCATTCATCGGGCTCTTCATCTGTTTTTGCACGACACCTATAGGAAGAAAGTCGCGGATTAATTTTTCTTGGTAATTTCTAACAACTCCACTAGACCTGAATCAAAGTGCTCTATGAGCAAACTCGTGAATTGACACATGAGTTTTTGGATTATGTTTAATGTTATCTGGTTTAGGGAATTTTGTGGTTGATTGTCGTATCTAGAGTACAAGCAGCAGTTCAGTGTTCGCTAATGTAGCAAAGAAACAAAGTAATTGAAATTGAAATGATCATTAGGGTTGGGTCCACCAAAAACCGAGGGCCACCAGACACCAACTTCGTTGGGGAATCGAACCCCACCTCGCCAAAATTAACACACACACTCCAAAAATTGAACACACTCGCTCACAAACCACAGAGACACAAAACCAAACACACACTGCTGACACAAAGACCCCCGCACAGTATACCAGAGAAGGAGACCCAGCGCAAGAGGTCACACAACCAGAAACAACACAGACCGCCCAGATTAGGGCCTTGCAGCACTAACACCTCCGTGCAGTACACCAATCAAGGAGACCCAGCACAGGAGGGCACAGAACACAAACAAACAGAACACAATGCCCAGATTAGGGCCATGCAGCGCGCGGAAACCGGTTACAGGGCAAGGGAGAGGTGACCATCAGAGACGGTGGCGACGACTCCACGGGCACCCCACTGACGGTGGAAGAAGCGACGACGGCGAGCAGACTGAAACCGCTTGAAAAAAATGGCAGGTGGAATCTCAAACGAGACTTTACCCTAGCGATCACCGCAGCAGCGCCGGGACGAACAGCACGGAAACGAAGGTCATTACGGGATTGCCAGATAAAATACTTACAAAGGTTCAACAAATACACAAAAATACGGGGGGTGACAACCAACTCGTCCGAGCTGAAGCCAAAAATAACATGTCGACAAAGAAGAGCAAGGCACATGAAAGAAAAACTGAACATCAGCGACTGGAGCCAGGAGAGAACACTCTGAGCAAGGGGACAGAAAAAAAAACAAATGCTCCAACGACTCCCGGCATCTTTTGTTGCTTCACATAGGAAAAACACACGATACGAAACGTAATGATCGATTTTGTCCTTAATCTCACGCCATAACAGAAAAGCTTTTGAACATCTGTAAACTCCGTGCGCTTCGCAGTAAGTGATATTTTCAATGAATCTTCGGACTGTTTTCAAGTTCAAGGATTGTGAATTACAATTTTATGAAAAACGAAGGTTTTTCTGTTATTTCAGTGTGAATCCTAGCATGCCTGCCAGTCGCTGGCGCCGCTTGTTGAAACTAAAACAAAAAAAAACACTCTTTTAAGATTATCATTGGCTTCTTTTTCACCCCACCACTATTCTTAGCAACAAAGGTCGCCATTTCGTTTGTTTATTGCTCGCCAAAAAACTATCAAATGTACTCAAAAGCCTAAAATCGAAAAAAAGTTTACAGGAATCGACCAGTCGAGCGAGCGAGCGAATGCTCTTCCCCACATCGTATCTAGAACTCGCTCTTGCGCATGCGCGCAATTCACGAGTTAAAAAGGAAAAAAAACAAAACCAAAAAAAAAAATGTCTTACCAGTCAGACCAGTGGCAGCAGCTCTCGCACTGAATCATGTCGAAGTACTTTGACGGTTGGCAGTGATGGCAGAACCAATCTTCGAACAGTTTTCGACTATAACAAGCACTAACACCTCCGTGCAGTACACCAATCAAGGAGACCCAGCACAGGAGGGCACAGAACACAAACAAACAGAACACAATATAAAATGATTATATAAAACTTGTTTTAAAATTAATGAAGGCCGTTCAATAAATGACACTGTATTGGAACGAGTATATCTCGTTTGCTATTGTATCACACGACTGTTTTAGACAAGTTATTTCTACCACTTAAATTTAAGAAAGAATGAGTAGAGCATAAACCACGCATCCTAACCTCATTTGCCAACTGCTTTCCGGGCATCATCTTAAAAAAAAAAACCTCTTCAATTTTTTACATTTGAAAATTTTAAGCTAAAACAGCAGCTCCCAAAATATATCTCTCACCTTGCCTAAAAAATTTTTTAAAGAAATTTTCAAATTTTCACAACTTTGCCTATTCCTGCTCGTAGGTCCAGCCAAGCTCTTATAGTCATTGGCCTCCGCAATAGCCGTTAACAATGGCTTATAAATATAGGCGTTTAGTGTTAACTTGTAAAACTCCCTGAAGAAGTTTACGACAGTTAGACAAACCGCGTTAGAGAATAAAGAAGTATTACAACTACTGTTCGCACCGCGCTGCCCACCAGCTTGGTTTTAATTTTTTTACATATTGTTTAAAAAATTATTTAAAAATTATTTTAAAAAAAGGTTAATAAACGCTTGAGTCAGAGCTATTCCTGTCAGCGGTGAAATACAGGAATGGCTCAAGTGTCTGGTCGTTCGCCTGAACTGACTAAATGAGTTTAGTCAGTGGAACTAGTCAGCAAATGACTTTTCCATTGCCGGAATATCGCTGAACGACCTCGCTGAACAAGAAAGGCTGCCTTCCCTTCGCTACGTAAGTAACCATTTCTTGTTTGACACATCGGTGTTTTCACTCGCATTGATATTCCATTGTTCCGCTTCGAGACACGTGGTTAACAATACTCATGAGCAAGGAGTTAAAATAAAACTTATTAACTTTTACTATTTTTATCATCCAATAACAGGTCGGAGCCATTCCTGTATTTAGTCGCTAATGGAAGACATGCTAGCGACCATATTGATTATTTATTGCCTAGAACAGGGCAGTCTCTCATATACCGAGTTCTGAAATAGCTAATAATTAACTGATAGATGTAGCAGAAGGGTAAAGTGAGGACCAGAGGAACAGTGGGTATAGAGGACCAGATGAACAGCGGGAACAGCGGGAACAGCGGGAACAGCGGGAACAGAGGACCAGAGGAACAGTGGGAACAGAGGACCAATGGCAACAGAGGACCAGTGGGTACAGAGGACCAGAGGGTACAAAGGATCAGAGGAACAGTGGGTACAGAGGACCAGAGGAACGGTAGGAACAGAGGACCAGTGGGTACAGAGGACCAGGAGAAATATGGGAACAGAGGACCAGAGGAACAGTGGGATCAGAGGACTAGTGGGTACAGAGGACAAAAGGAACAGTGGGAACAGAGGACCAGAGGAACAGTTGGAACATAGGACCAGAGGAACAGTGGGAACAGAGGACCAGTGGGTACAGAGGACCAGAGAAACAGTTGGAACAGAGGACCAGAGGGTCAGTGGGAACAGAAGACCAGTGGGTACAGAGGACCAGAGGGTTCAGAGGACCAGAGGAACAGTGGAATCAGAGGACCAGAGAAAAACGTTTCATGGTTATCGTAGACAAAAGGCCATATAAACATGAATGAGTGTAAGGCCAGAAATTGGGTTGTTTTGTAGGTGAATGGAGAGAGAGACTACATGACTGAAGCTTCTCGGCCAAGAGAACAGAGCTGGGAAGGGAAGGGGCACAAAGTAATGACCGCGGTTAGGTTCAAAACCGCGGACATGTCAATTTAGTGTACCAATCAAAACTTCACCCCATTTCCCAGATGTTAACTGTTTTAAATTTCATTCGACAGAGAGTGAGAATGCTCTGACTCCAATCTTCAGCAGCAGACAAATAGACGTCGAGTCCCCGTGGAAAATTGAATTAATCATTTTAATAGTAGTGGGCATCATATTTTTCATACTAAGTGCAATTGTGGTTGTGCGAAAAAAAATTATCCAAGACAAAGAAGATGGTCAAAGTAAGTAACTTAAAGCGTGCCCTTCGATGGAATGTCGTAAGACAAAAGCTGTAGTACATGATATAACAGAGGCTAATCAGGAAAAAGGATAATTTTGTACTCATATGAAATGGAGTCACCTAGAGTTCAAAACAAAAATAGGCAAATTGCCTCTAAAGCAAGAAAACACAATTCATTCGAGCCGCCATTGATTTTAGTTTTGCATCTGATTGATTGGGGAGTTATTTTAGAACAATCACAGAGCAGAGTGAAGTAAACTATAACAATTTAGATATCTTTTAAATAATGCATGCCTTATAAATAAGTTACATATAGCTTAACCATCAATGATGAAGAAGACAAGGATAAAGCTTTCAGTCTTTTAAAGACGTGAAATTACTTTAGAGTCAAAGGGAACGAGAAATCTTCGTTAAAAAGAGTAACAATTTCTCTATTTTTCTCTTCAAAACTCCATAGGACACCAAGATTTGTGGAACGGAGGGTAGGTATTCAATGGCGAATTAATCTTTACGAGGCATTATTCCAATATCTTTCTGTCTCTTATCAACGGGAAATTGAAGAAATTTAACCATATGATTTTCAGCTTTCTTTAATTTTGTAGATTCGCTGGAAAAAGTCGAAGTTCAACGAGTTAGACATAAAAAAAAATATATGTATTAATAATGGTAATAGGACCGAGTGGAGTCCAATTCGTTCTGTTGTTATACGAGGGATTGGTTTATCACGAGGTGTCCGCTTACAGCCAACTGTCCGATTACACCTCTACAGAATGTTCATTGAAAAATGAAACAGCTGATGCACCAATCATATTTGAGGAAATTGTAATGGTTATGATTAAATACTGTATCAATCAATGTTATTTTTTCATTGATTAGGATAAGTACTCGAATTGAACCAAAAGTTACGTCCGGTCGATGAGTTGATAAACAACAAAAATATAGATTTTCATTATTTGATGTGTATTGCTTTTTCAGGCAAACCTCATTGCTTTCTAATTTACAAGAAAATTCTGCATTTGATGAGGTGGGGAAAGAATAATCTGTATGGTCTCTTTTAGTGTATACTAACACGGCTCAAGGCGTTCAAGGCGCGCTCTGATTGACCTCTTAAACGCCGAACATCCCTTGTTATTCACTTCGGAGCAACTCGCAGGGGATTTAGGCCGAAATATCGTAATCGTTACAGGAATAAATAAGTTAAGATCATCTTTTTTTGTGCTATTTAGTATATACTTAAACAACTATCCACCTCTGAGTCAGAGTCGGTGGTTAACGTGAATAATTGCCTCGCCGCTTCGCGGCTTGGTAAACACCCACAGCAGCAGCATTCATCTACCACAAAACTTTCTCTACTTCGGTGAATACTTATAAGCTACCATTGATTTAATCCAAAGATTGTTTCACTATTACTATTTCCAGTTGTTCTCATTGCCACAAAAAGGTCGAATGCTCCATGATAGTTTGGTTTTGTCAGCTGAGTTGATAATGCGAATTAGCCACCATGAAGAGATTAAGGTCACTTTTGTTGGAATGGCATCCTGAAATTCAGTCATACCAAGAACAAAAACCGATCCATACACAGATCGACTCACTACAAGTACCACCCAGTCCTGAAAAATTGAAGAATGAGAATTGCTAAACTTACTGATATAATAGTTTTTATCCTTTACGTAACCTCATCGCCTCCAGAGACTTAAATATCTAACCTTCAACAACATCAATTTATAAATAATTTGTTTGCAGGTTAATGAGAGTTCTTCAGAAACAGAACCAGTGACGACAGTGGTGACTTCACTGGGACTTTCACAATCCTCGTTGACGAGAGAACAACCAGTATCAGCTATGGTGGCTAACACTGAGGAAGGAACAAGAGAGAGACCCGAGATGAGCTCCGTTGCTGCTGCATGCTCCTCTGGTCAGCAGGTCATGTCTTTAACGACGTTTTCCTCACGTGAAAATTATGAGAGTTCTTCAGAAAGAGAACCAGTGACGACAGTGATGACTTCACTGGGACTTTCACAATCCTCGTTGACGAGAGAACAACCAGTATCAGCAATAGTGGCAAACACTGAGGAAGGGACAAGAGAGAGACCCGAGATGAACTCCGTTGCTGCTGCATGCTCATCTGGTCAGCAGGTCATGTCTTTTACGACGTTTTCTTCACGCGAAAATCATGAGGCGTTGCACAACTCCACTGAAGTGAACGCCCAAGTTGCAGCAGCTCCAAATGCAGGGAATGAAAACATTGTCCAAGTTCAAGAGGAAACAGTCCGATGTCCCGACACGTTCAGAAACAAACCTCCAAATAACACAACTCAAGGAGTGAATCATTCAGAAGATTACCTGCAACCGGTGGAGCACTTACGCTTACAAGCTGCGTTTCAAAACGGAAATAGCTCCCGATGTTGTCGTGGAAAGATACAAACCTTGCCTCAAGGTCGTCCTGTACCTAAGCCTAGAGGAAAATTGTCCACGTTTGCGGGAATGACGTCAAATTCACGCAGGCAAGGGTTTCAACAACGTGCAGATGTCGAACGAGTTAACCAATCAAGGTTCTGCACTCCTCATCCAAGAGTTCTACAAAGAGAACACAGTTATCAGAATGATAGATGTGCAGCAACCCCGTATGAGAGCCCAAGTTATCCACAATCAGTTTTACCTTCTACTTCCAGGAGGGAGTCACCATACACGAAAGTGCAGAACATCACCAACTGGGAAGTGCCCAGCGGACGCCTGAGACTATTTAAAAGGATCGGAGGTGGAACATTCGGTCAAGTGTGGGAAGGTGCTGTGTTGGATGTGCGTAATACTCAAGGCTGGTCTACTGTAGCTGTTAAAATGCTAAAGGGTACGTGCTACTGCTAACAAAATATAAAAATGCCTATAAATCCGTACTGACTATCGATAGCTTTTAAGGCGAAAGGACGGAGCACTACATCTAATACCTCATATAATTCTCTCAGAGGTACTTGCATGCACTGCTAAAAATCTTAGATTCGTAAATGATATTTAAAATTTAAGATTCATCTTCGTTCTCTAATGAGTGAGGAATTAGTAGCATGTGCTGCTGGATCACCAGTAACAAGAATTGATAGAGGCACATTTTAATGCAAGCAGTACTTCTTCAAAAAGAAGGAAAGAGTTTTGTGTCGTATCAATAAGTTATTGAGGAAGTCGCAACTCAATCAGAAAAAACTCTTCATTTTTGTGCAAGGATATGCTAGAAAGTAAAAGCCTCACAACAAAAACTTTGAAACGAAAAATTATTTGGACCAAGTTTTCTGGAGAAACGAATGAACAAGATTAAGTTAGAAATACTGTAACTAAAGTTTTCGTGACATTCGCTGTTCTAGAAAATTCCTCGAAGTCGGATCGAATGGATTTGTTGTCAGAGCTGGACTTGTTGAAGAAACTTAGACCTCATCCTAACGTGATACAATTGTTGGGCTGCTTGACTAAAGACGTACTCCGATGTAAAGGAAGGCGTGAATTTAGTGAGTTGGATTATTTCCATCCTACATGCGCGAAGTAAAGATATAGTCGGGAAGGGAAAATTTTGTCTCTGTTGTATCAAAACTGAAAAATATGTACCCTGAAATGATTTGATTTCTTCGTTTGCTATTGTTGCTTCTTTGTTTGTCTGTTTGTTTGTTTTTTTCATAACCACACCCGGTTGCGTTCTTCGACGAGACGAGGAGACTGGGACAGTCGTTTTTACTTCAGAAATTTCAAAAACCAGAGCTGATCGGAAATAAAAAATTATTTATATAAACGGCTAAATGCAGTTATTTGATGGCCAGTGTAAGAAAATCGATCTTTGTCAGAATGCCATTGTATAACTTTAACTCCAAGGATTCATTTTCTTTGCACATTTAGGGCCGCCTCTTGTTATTCTGGAGTTTGTCCCTCATGGTGATCTCCTTGGATATCTGAAGAAAAGTAGAGGCGAGACAGATGACTACTACGACGTTAAATGTGCAGAAACTGCATTGAAAATACCAACAGAACAACTTTACAAATTCGCTTGTGATATTGCCCGGGGAATGGCGTTCATATCGGCTCACCAGGTGTGGTACTTCACTTAATCTGTTCCATTTTTAAGACACGTGATATATTTAACAATTGCTCAAGGACATATCTAACGATTAAATATCTAGCCACTGCCACGGTGAAAAGTTGTGTAAGTATATACTAAAATACTCAGATAACATAGCACAAAAAGATGATTTTATCTAATTTATTCCTGCAACGATTACGATATTTTCGGGCTCAAATCCCGCGCGAGTTGTTCAGAGGTCAATAGCAAAGGATAATTGGAGTTTGAGTAGCCAATCAGAACGCGTCTTCAACACCATCCACTGTTTAGTATATACTGAACTCGAGTGTACACTTCGTCCATAAGCGGTATTTCAATTTTTTTATACTTCTAACTTTCATACTACCAGACATTTCATTCTCATGTTAAGAACGCTTGAGAGGAAACTAACTAAACATGGACAAACACAAAGTTAAGAATTAAGAATAAGAGGTGCAAGTCTTTGTCAAAATTAAAAATACAACATTTCAAACTGAATTGAGAAAACCTTCGTGAAATTCAATTCTCAATGAGTAACGATTATTCAAAACGATGGAGATGAGAAATTTATTACACGAGGTTAAATACTGGGCGAAATATTATTCATCAAATTGTTTGTTCACTTGTAGTTCGTTCACCGAGACTTAGCAGCGAGGAACGTGTTGGTTGGCGAGGGTCTGCACTGTAAAATCACTGACTTTGGAATGGCGAGAGATCTTGGCAAAGATAAAATTTATGTCAGGAGGTCCAATGTAAGTAAGCATGTACCCACTAACAGGTGCAGTGAGTGCGTGCTGCTCCCCCTCACCCCACCCTTCCGCGACCTTTCAAATTCGTTACTTCTCAGACTTTATAACATCGATCCAAGTATCTCAAACTTATGGAAGTTAGAAATTTTTTGACAACTGAACTTACAAAACACTCATTCTGGTTCTATGTTAAATTTTTATTGCGTTATTTCATAGGGAGTTGTACCAGTGAAGTGGATGGCAGTTGAATCACTAACAAAACAAGTTTTTACCCCAGAGAGTGATGTGTAAGTAGATTGATGAGCTTGAAGTAAAAGTGATAACACTTTCCAAAGGAATATTAACTCAGCGCCCTTTTTAAAAATTCAATGTCTCTTTAGCGTGAAATCAAATCTTCATGTTTCCCGCCCGACTGTTTCCTGCTGAGCAGTAACCTGATCATGCAAGAAGGCGAGAAAAGTTCTTTGTATGTGATAGATTTTTCGATGGTCTACATTACAAGAGACTCTTCGCAAACTAAAAATAGTGATAATCGTCTGAGACAGATAGCGGTAATATAATACAAATATTTTTTTTTGTCTTTCCTTTTTTTTAGGTGGAGTTATGGAATCGTCCTACATGAGATATTCACCCTCGGTAATTGGAATTTTTCTAGGTTTTTGGGAGACTTGAGGTTATTTGGACTCGGAGTAAGAATAGTAAGATGGCAGAGAAAGCCAGAGGAAAACACGATATCAACCTAACTAGGTCACTTCTTGTCGAGGAGGCCTGACAATCACCCGTGTCGGGAGCTGGTTATAGACTGTTAAACTGGAATTTCGAATGCGATCGTGGGGGGCTGCTATCGAACCTGCAAACAGAAAGTATCATTGTGATCAATCGGATGTGGGTAGTCCTGGAAAGAACAATGCGAGTGAAAGTCATCATCAGAGGTCTCTGTGACGGAGATTCGAGGATGTTGATAAGTCAACCATTGTCACTGACAACAATCCTTTCCAGAACTACTCTAATCTAGACGTGTAGACTACACAATCAACTGCTGCTTAAGGTTTCAAACCTTTCACTCTACTAAAAAGAAAATTTGCAAGTCTGTTATTACTCAGTACTATCTTTTCTACAGAACCTTTTTCTTCAGCTTTCTGAGAGCTGACATCTTTTAAGTTCTTCGCGAGCATACAAACTTCTACTCTTTTTCTGAGTCAAATATGCAGTGTTTTTTATCTTTGCAGGGGGGAACCCTTACGATGGAATGAGCGGACAAGAAGTCTTTACGTACGTGTCGCATGGTCATAAATTGCGAAGGTCGTCAGGCGTGAGCCGAGAATTGTACGTAGAATCACGTTCCATCTAGATTCACACGTATAAATAGGCCTCACTTATAAATAGGCCTATTCATAAGTGAGACCTTGACCTTGAAGAGAGAGGCATAAGTTTTCTGAACCAATCAAATGGCAAAGTAAAGCAAAACCAATATAATCCGGATAACTTTCGACAATCAGTTGAAAATTGCTGCATTAAAAGCTATAGTTGAGTAAGTGTTTCATACATGGAAATAATGCTCAAAAAGGCTCTACTGACCTGAGGAATGTATTTTTATTTTACCTTGCACTCGTATAAAACACCGGATTTTTGACCCAACAGTTCAAATCGTCATACTATTTGTTTTTTTTTTAACAAGTCGCTGGTTATATGGAGAGTAAAGACTGACTCGTGACTTCACAGATATCTTTAATTGGTTACGTCTGTGTTTACATAGTAAATCACAAATTCCCCTGAATTTATAGCCGTTTTGACAGTTGGGTTTTTGGTTTTACCCCGCGAAAACTGATCAAACTGATCATTAAAGCAGAAAAAGGAAATGTTTCTTCATTCATTCGGACAACTTGTTATCTTAACAACATGATCACTTGATTCCCACAGGTATAAATTGATGCTTCAGTGCTGGGACCAAGAGCCATCTAGGCGACCGACATTCGAATCAGTTACGTCGTGGATGGAAAATTTAGCGCATTCTCACTGTACAGAAAGTCGGAATACCTCCCAAATTATAAGCTGGGCGTAATTTATATCAATGAACTTTTACCCACTAACAAGGTTGGAACAGAAAATACTTCAATACCAACAGGGAATGGAAGTCTTGATAAATTTTTCTGGCTTTAAATTACCATGTCGGCAAGAGAAGATAATCCTTTCTTGATGTTAATCGCGGTTCAAGGTTTTTCCTTTAGTTACGTTATCCAGCAAAGAGGTTGGAATCAATTATTGTCTAAATTTTTACATCACAGAATCGATACAAATAACAATTCCTAGGTTGGACGGCATTCATATAGTGATGCTTACGTTTGTTTTATAGTTGTACAAAAAATAGGTAGATTTTAAGTATATTATTATATAAAGAACTTTATTTCTAAGTTAAATACGGTTAAAAGTATTAGTCGTACAAATAAAACATATGAAAATCTCTTAAACTGGTTCACATATTGGTGAAAAGAAAAGTTAAGTTCACTTGGCATGAACAACATGGAGAGATGCCAGTCGAACCCTTCACAGTGTATCTGATTGCCCCTTTAATCAAATAACACTGGGTGGCCCGTTTACTTTGGCTCCTGGGGAGTCCAACCGACTGAGTTGCTTCACCAATGAAGCTGAATATAGGAATGGAAATGATCAAGAAACACTCCCGTAATGATCAAGAAAACACTGCCGTAGAATCTAAACCTGGAAGTCCCTGCCATGGCGATGGTCCAGGAGGGGAGAATGGTGTGAGCTCAACCAGACCTATCTTCCTTTTTTTAAACTCAAATATTTTTTCTTTGATGTCAACCAGAAAATTTACTTCTGGTGTGTGCCATTGAAGAATTCTCCATCAGAAGGTGCACGCAAACAGTTTTACGTCACTTAAGTCGCCTCAAAACTAACTCAGATATCCTATTTCATACTTTGCTTACTTTCTTATCCTATGCGACAACTGATGTCTTGTTATACGGAATTTATAGGGAATTCTTTCCCTATTATAGCCCATAACGGGCCAAAACACATGGATGGTTTTTGAAAAAAACATTTTTGGGTGTCTTGGATGCATGAATTCTTCATAATCGTGATCAGAATTTCATATTCCCGGTAATATTGACCCGCTATATACATGATATCGCCAATCAGCTGCTAACACGTCACTTGCCTTCCACGCCACTCAGTCAGGTTGATGAATGAACAGCGAAGTTTACACCATTCTCGATCCAAGGTCGTTTGCTGGAATTTTTTTCAGATTATGGCTGCCAAACCACTGAAAAATCCCTACTGCCTAGAGAAAGTGACGTTCAAACTTTCCTAGAAGGGAGAGAAAACCAAAATACGGAAAGAAAAACCGAAAATTGTGTATCCAGTGGCTTTGGTAATGGCATTTCTCGCGGCTGAGAACGAAAATTGACAACTAGAATATTTGTCACAAGCCGATTTTGGCCGTGTACTTAAGAGATTTCTTCTGTCGGTAAGGACCAAGTCAATAACTAAAAATTTTTTAAATTGAAAATTAGGCCCGTTGTTTGTTTTTGTAGTGTTAGTGCCTCATTCCTGTTCAAAGGCAACCAAGCACACAACTGTAAAATGGACTATTTGTCCAATTCCAGTCATTTATATTTCAGAATTCAATCCTTCTGGTTTCAAAACTCGAGTCTTTATGTTTTTGAAATTTTTGTTCCTCTTTGGCATCTATTAGATAGTTTTCTTGTTTGGAAATAAAAGACATAAACTTGTACCTTTGTCCTTCAGACTAGTAGCTCACACCTTTGAGGAGAGGGTTTCTTATATACAGCCGTTACTGAAGAAGACAGACGTATATAACGAATGGGAAGGACACTGTTAAGATATCTCCAAGTTTCTCGAGCAGCATATGGCCCGGAAGCTGAGTATTCAAGCCGTGAACGAGCTCGACTTTGCGCGGCTGCCGTTTGCTCCAAGGCGCCGTTTTCATCCTTTGAGAGTTTCGTCACTGAGATCTGTCGGTTTATTGACAGTCTGCCAGACAACGCAAAAGTGGGAATCCTGCACAGTTATCAGGATCTATTTGATCGTTGGGAATCTTTGTCAAGTGATTCCGAGAGAGAGCAGACGGAGGCTGGTATTATATCACTCGGCGCCGAGGAGATAAAGCTTTTGAAAAGCTACACCAGACTCTACAAAGAGAAATTCGGCTTTCCGTTGGTAATTTGCGTTCTTTTAAACAACAAAGAGACAATTTTGGAACGAATTAGAGAGCGTCTCAACAACGATAGCTACCAGGAATTAAACATCGGGATCAAAGAAGTGAAAGACATAATGGTTTTGAGAGTAAAGGACCTGGTGAACAGCGAAACTTCTAAAATCTAATCCACGTATACTCTGGTTCGAGTGACCTATTCGAAACTCTCAATAACGATGTTCAACTTTCCACCCATTGATTTAGGGTTCATTTTAGCATTTCCAGTTGTAAAACCCAAAAGACTTTTTTGAAAGCTGTTTGAGTTAGTCAGAAGAAGTTTCTTTTTTGTCCAATGGGATTGACCTTATTGTTAAGAAGTGACAAGGCCAGATGCAAATTCTTTCACCTGCCGAGGATAAATTGAGGTCTTGTTGACTATGAAAGCCCAAAATAACTCTTAAGCACTACCTTTTGTAGATCCATTGAGGAGTTCAACGGGATGAACTGTTCGACGTTTGGATCACTTTCAGAATTTCGATTTGATGATCCAGGCCCTTGGCAAATCTATAAATCATTCGCCAATAATACACTAGTCTTAATTTACTCAACTTTTCAGTAAACAGGGAAATCTTCAACCTGATAAATTGAAATTACAAAACGAAACTGGCAGAGATTCAGTGCATTAAATCAACATATTGAATTTGATATGCTTAGTACGTGAATACCTTTTAAATTCTAGCCATTAGCGAGAAAGATCAGTTGGGTTTTTCACTTTTGGGGATCAAGTAACTTAACATGTGGTTAAGTAAAAAAGAAACATTGATAGAGTGAACAAGAACGTTTTTAATCGTATGATATGACTAAGGAGTCATTTTATTAAGTGACTGGTTAAGCACTTCTCCTGGCAATCAATAAGCGGGGAAGATCTAAATAAAAAACGACGACATTCTTCGCTTGAGCAGTGGACGACCGCTGTGACTCTCTGCTGGTTTACAGGAGTAGTAACCCATGAGCAATAGAACAGGTGATCTATTAACTTAAAAACATTGCCACGGACACCAAAACAATTCAGTTATCGACCAATCAGAGCGCACGTAAAGTCTTAGTTATCTTAAGAACTTTTAAATCATTATATACTATCAGTTGCCATAATTGGCCCATGATTGGATCGGATATCTTTACATAAATCCTTTTCAAGCATCTTCCCATGTGTTTTGTTCATCTCTCCCTGCTTCATGTTTCAAACATAGAAGGATAAATGGAAGGAGAGACCCAATGACTCCAACTCCACCAGCTACAATGAACGCAACGATGTAATTACCGAAAGTGTCAGCCATTAGACCTGATAAGAAAGACATGTCTCAAACAGCAAAATGGCAGGCATATGAGGTGTCTTTTGTCTGTCTGGGTAATTTGGTAATATCAACTGAGTTGATAACGTAAATTTGCCACCATAAAGAGATTCAAAGCTGACGTTTCGAAACCCCGTTAATTCATTTGTCTGTCTACTTTGAAGTCCTTACCCCGTTAATTCATTTTTCTGTCTACTTTGAAGTCCTTCAAACATCAGAATACCACGTTTGTCTCTTTAAAGACCTATCTGCCTCTTTGACTCACTTCAATTGTTGTTGATATTTTCAAAAGACTCTTCTTTAGGATTAGGTAACCAAAGGATGTACAGTTTAATGGTTCCAAAGTTTTTGTCATGGATACGAGAGCCAAAGGAGAGAATCTCTGAACACTGTTCATATGCACGCTCCAACAACAACGTCGTCTCATAGGAGTTTAGAAGCTTAACAGGATACTCCATTATTATTGGTTATGACTTTTCCGGAGTGGAGGGAGACGCCATAGGAGCACATCTCATAATACCCCGTTTATAGCTTGTAAAGAGAAGGGGAGGGGGGGTGGAGTATAAAAGTGGAAAGACAAAATTGGTCCCCTACCCGACAAAGGTGGACTGATCAAGGCAGAACTCCGGAAAACAGCATTAGCAATCCAACGGCGGAAGCCTTTTCATCTTCCTTTACGGCTTTTGGGATTTCAACTATCATTGAAGTAATCAACAATCCATCCGCTGAACTGAAAAAGATGGCATAAGTGAATACAACAAAGTAAGACTTCGCCAGGGTCAGAAGTATAGTGGAAGCTGCCATAATGAAAATAGCTGCCTGAAGAAGAAGGCGGCTGTTTACGAACTTCAAGTCGCACAGGAATCCTCCTCCGATGCGGTCAAGAGAGCAAATATGCCGATAACCATGTAAATTGTCGAGCTCTTGTTAGTCAAAATACCAAGGTCATCACAATGCTTCATCTGAAAATGCTAGTAAATGTAAGTTAGACTATGGAAATCGATGATAATCAATAGGTTAATCTGAGTTACACTGAATAATCAGAAATCAGACGAAGACGAAGACGAAGTGTGCATCTCCAGCCCTATCCGAGAAATTTCATTCAAAAGTTGGCGTAAATTAAGACGACTTAGGAACTTAAGAGACAAGAAAGGGCAAATGACTATCCTTTTCACGCTCAAGGGTGAATTGGATCGACGGCTCCACTGAATTTAAATGCGACAGGAGGCGCTCTGCTTCATTTCCGGATACCGCAGAAATAAATTTATTGATTTAAATGTGTCCAGAGGGGTTCAGGGTAATTTAGAGACAAGTGTCTACCGTAAACCTACCCACACCGACAAATACCTCGCCTTCGATTCTCACCACCCTATTTGCCATAAAAAGTCTGTAGCCAAAAATTTACATAGGAGGGCTGACTGTTTACCATCTTCACTCGATTCGAAGGCTGAGGAGAGGAAATATGTTTCCAATGTCCTAAAGGCAAATGGCTATACAAAAACTTTTTCTCCGTAACTGCCAAAAACCAGTTACAACTGGTAACGCTCTTGATGAAACGGAACCAGCGACTGGTTTTGCTGTTATTCCTTACATTCAGAGTATTACGGAACCCATCAAGAGAATTTTGAATAGCCACAACGTTAAAGTCGCTCAAAAACCTTTTCAGACTTTGGGGCATATTTTCACCAAACCTAAGGATCCTGTCACTAAAGAACAACGAACCGACGCTATTTATTCTATTCCGTGACTGTGATAACAAATACATCGGACAGACCAAACGTCAGTTTGGTACACGTTTAAAAGAGCAACAAAAAGGAAAATTCAGCTTTATCGGAGCACACATGCCTAACTAAGTATACAATTGGGAGGGATAATTCTAAAATTATCACCACTAATCGACGTTACCACCAGCGCCTTTGTTTGGAGGCTTGGCATATTAACTCCGCCCACGCTCCTTTAAATTGTGACCATGGCGGTTTGCTTCCTGACGCCTAGTTACAGTAATCAGTTGGTATGTGTCGGTTTCCTGTAAACTATTGTCCGTAATGAATTGTCGTCACGGCTTACCAGGCAGTCTAGAAAAGGTAGTTTACCATTTTCTTCGACCTCTCTCTGTCCATGTATTATTTTGTTTATCATATAAACACAATAGCCCTTTACTGACAAGAAACGTCGACTTGACTAATGAATGAAAATAAAAGGATCGACAATCCCCAAATGAAAATCGTTAAGTGCGTTGTCGCTGAGCCTCAAGTTTATAAACTTACCTTTAATTGAATAGTAACTTTAAAAATGATTCAATTTCGTAGTTTTTTACGCAATTTATGGCTGCTCGAACCACATGGCACGCCGAAGGAATAGCTCAGGCTAGGAGTTTCACCCCAGCACGAAAACACTCCGCCTTTCCAGAAGGAGGTACTGCTAACTTTTGAGAAACATTTCTTGGTGTAAGGTAAGGTTCCATCTTGTAAAAATGTAAAAAGCTGGAACAACAGGAGAGAGCTAACAAAAACACGCCTTACTCTCATGACGACCGCTGCTCGCTGTGCGGTAGTGGAAGTGGTACTGGATATGGAGATTGCTTTGAACAACCGCCCTTTATATTACGTCGAAGACGACATACACTGAGTTATCAGTGCTTACCGCTAACTCACTTCCATTTCTTCGATCAAACCAGCTACCAGAACTGGAACCACACCATCTAAGAGAATTTGATCTGCGCTGAAGAGCTAAATATCTGCGCAGGTGAAAGCAGACTTTGTGGACCAGGTGGACCACCGAATATTTACAAGGGTTGAGAGAACGACACCGGATGAAACACATGAATCAAACTACGCCCTTGGCCAAAGGAGAGGTGATCATCATCATGGACGAGGAACGAAATCGCAACAAATGGAAAATTTGAATCGTGGAAGACCTGATTTCGGGACGAGACGAGCTGCCAAACTTCGAGCGGGGAAAGGAACACTTGAACCGGCGGTAAAACACCTTTACCAACTGGAGCTGTCATGCGATCGGGAGAATGTACAGGCTCCTCCGCAACTCAACCCCGAAGCCCCAACATTCAGGCCCAGGAGGAGAAGTAACACCGAACTGACATACTGAACTAACTTTCTGTTTTGTTCATTGAATTTCAAATTTTATCGACTGTGCTATTCTAGTTTCGCGTTATGGAAAAAACGTATCCGATGAAGTGAGGACGGTTTTGACTGCTAAAAATTAACATGAGTTGCCCATGCGGAAGATTGTGATTCTGTTGGAATTTTAACATAATGTGAAGACCCTGGGGTGACTTATTTGAGATGCCTTGGCCATGAGATATGCAGAATCAACAGGTTAAATACATCGAAAGTGTACACTATTCTTTCATAATGATTAACAAATACGTTAATTATTAAGATATTTTAGATTTAGGCCGGGAATGAAATAAAGAAACCTGCCCTTTTACAAGTCTTCTATTATTTTGAGAAAAAAATGCGTTAAAGTGGCTAGGTTGATTCTTTGATCAAAGATCACAGATTCTCGTTTTCCTTGGAGCTCATTGTAAAAATAAACATCCAATGTCACTGCCTCGATCATATCTGACCCAATGAATCAAAATAAAATGATAGCAAACACCCAGTCAACAATATCATATAACATTTATTCTGTTGACCATGGTTAGGATTAGTTTTCAGACTACGCTCAAGCCAAACAACCAATCTGAAAGGTTTATTTAAGACAGTTTGGCGTACGCAAGGAGTATCCTAACTCATGAATTGCGTGCTGAAATGTGCAACGCTCCGTACGAAAAATCACGTAACTTACGAATCGAACGTTTCCCCATATTTTGCCTTTGCTCCAAAATATGAGGAAACGTTTGAACTCGTCACGTATCGCGTCACCCCGCGGGGAGGTTTTTTTCTCATCTGGAAATAACACTTTACAAGAGTCTCGGTACAAATTACAAGACAAGGAATTTAATTGGAAAAATGAGGTCATTCAGGACTGACCGACTCATCACCGATACTTGATTTTCCCGCGAAATTGCTTACTTTTCTGTGCTCTTCCATGGAAATGTATATTTCTCTCTCTTCAGTGGTTCTTTAGGCCATTCGGTTGTCTGGTTGATCATGAGCTGGCGCATCATTAAGAGCCATTTCGTCGTTATTAGGTTCTCCTGAATTTTGTTTTTTAAGTTTTATTAATCGATAGAATAAAAATAATGTGATGAGCAATGTGATAGCAAAGAGAATCCCAAAAACAATCGCTAGTGTTTGCCTGCAGGGACCTGGAAAATAAAAGACACAATATTCACGCTGGTGAGTAAGCCAGCAGGTAAGGATGATATGCAAGAAGTGAACACGCAAAAAATGGGAAAAAGCTAATCGCAAAACCATTTCCTACTGGTATTTCCCCTAGCTGTTGTAGACCCTGGTTGACAGAGAAACTAGTCGTGTCGTTGTTTATGAGTAGGTATCTTTAATATTAACACTGTAAACAAGTTTTTGGTTTAATCGATCAAATTTGAGGAGTTATGCAAACGCGGGACTTAGTCTAGGATTTACATAGAGTAAAATTATTTTTATCTTGGCTTCTCGTTCGTATATGAGAAGCTCATATCTAGCTGTCGATTCGCTCTGACGAGAGGTTAGCGCTCGAGACGACAGCTTTTGAATCTCTTAATGGCGGCCAATTACATTATCAACTTAGTTGAACTGGATAAGCCGTCAATGAAGCCGTATGTTACAGACTACAAGTGACTAGTCCCCCTGGCAACGCTTACCTGAGCTACTGCTGGAGCTGTAGACTTGAGTCGACTGAGGAACTGGACTTGTCGTGGTTTCTGTGGAGTTGTTTAAAACGAAGCTGACATGATATCATTTGTGCATTTCAGCAATATATACACGGCGGGGTTAGTAATTCATGGCAGATGTTGTCCAGATTAAACCATGCAAGACAGTTTATGTCAATGTCACTTCCGTCATACATTCCGGCAAAATTATCGCATGACTTCTACATTTCTTTACGACTGGAGCAGAGTATGAAGATCTAACGCTTAGCAATTTACACAAAAGACTGTATTTCTATACAATAAACAATTCTAAGAAATCCGAGGATACGAGGTTCAATATACTTTTAAGACAAGCATTCAAGTGAGTCTGAGTTCCAGCTCATCGCACAGCGAAAAAGTTGTGCACGGTTTGCTTATCCAGAAGCGTTGAGTACATAAATGATTTGTGTATTACAGAGTACGAATGACTACTTCCCCTGGCCACGCTTACCTGAGCTACTGCTGGGGCTGTATACTTGAGTCGACTCAGGAACTGGACTTGTCGTGGTTTCTGTGGAGTTATCTTACTTTTAAGACTTCTCATTATTTGAAAGAGCCATATCGCACCTTGTGGTTATTATCATTGTCACCTTGTTGACATTTACCATTTATTTTACTTCTTTTTTATTGCTCCAGGAAGAGTTATGTTCACTTCCAGCCGGAAAGAAATTGGGAGGATTATGAAATGACGGCCGGAATTTCAAAAAATACAAAATCAGAAGTAAGACATTTTATATTTCAGCATTACAGGCATTTTCTCACGTTTACATAGTTCATCTGAACACGAGGGAAATATTCGACGAGTTATGCAAACGTGGGACTTAGTCTAGGGTTTATGTAGGGTAAAAGCGAGCATCTCTTTACAGTGATCAATTCCAAGAAATCCGAGGAAACGAGGTTCAACGCTTTCGAGACAAACGTTCAAGTGAGTTTGAGTTCCAGCTCACCGGGCAGCGAGAAAGTTGTGCACAGTTTGCTTATCCAGAAGAGTTGCGTACATAGATGTTTGTGTGTTACAGAGTACGAATGACTACTACCCCTGCCAACGCTTACCTGGGCTGCTGCTTGGGCTGTAGACTTGAGTCGACGGAGGAACTGGACTTGTCGTGGTTCCTGTGGAGTTATCTAAAACATAAATGATAATATTTCTTATTTTGCATCTTTTTCTGTTATGAATTTAGCAGAAAATTTACAGATATACAGCAGGATTATTTATTCATAGCAGAAATTGTTTAGAATAAACCATGCTAGCAAGCCTTAATTTACACATAGATTTGAAAAGCAGATTTCCGCGGTAGAAATGCTCAGTTTCAAGGAACAAGAAAGACAGTGATCCTGAATACAGATGTTCTTTCCGTTAACTGTACAGAATGTAAATATTTTGTGTTTTTGAAATATATTTTGAAAGATCTGAAACACAGAACTGCGAAAGAATAACAACACCAAAGTCCCAAGCAATTTAATATGGTCGTTACTTGGGAAATCAGGTGATATTCAGGATTGGGCAGGTAGGATTAAAATGGCTTAGAGGGTCGTCTCCATTCTAAAACCTGTCGTCAAGTCCAACGTCTGATGCATCCGCCGCATAAGAAGGTTTTATTTTAAAACATATACTTGCACATAGTTGTGCACTGATATTGCAACAGTTGCATAACATAACAATGATCCTGTTAAGTTTTGTTCAGGATTGCTTGATATTTCATTGTTCTCTGACGAGAAACGCTAGCATATCCATTGCTTACCTGATACATTTAGATGGTGTACTTGTAAGCATTTCTCTGTTTCCGTATCATTATGTGTATATGAGAACAGGGCCACGACTTTGTACTTGCCACTATCATTGACAGCGACATTGAAAATTTCTATCATCAAAAGGCTTTGGTTCACCTTCTTAAATTCGGCCTTCCCCTGCAAACAAATCTCCTTTACTGGATGAGTACAAGCGCCATCTGATCCAGTTTTGTTTAGGAATGCAAATACGGACGAATGTGCGTATGCACGATAGCCACGAAAATGTTGGTCATCTTCATGATTTGATCTGTTGTAGTAAAGTTTTGCGTCCACTCCAGAATTGACTGTAACTGTAACTCTAGGATCATCACAGACATCTCCCGCAGTTGCCACCGGAACTGCAAAATTTGAATTTAAAAAGGAACTAGTTTTAAAAGCAACCTTCAGAATTTTTCTTAGGGAATAATCTGATTTATACATGCAGACCCTGGGTAACTTTCCACATTGGTGTAAGTACTCTTCCAGTTATACGTTCACACGCATAACGGAACTCTCATTTTGATCATAATTATAGCTATAATTTTAATTCTACGAACATAAGGAACAAAGGAATGAGAAAGATTTCTACGAACAATTGCCCATCTTCATTCACAAATAGATTCAAAAATTTTTTCTTGTGTTTAATCATATTTATATCTCAATAGGTTTCTTTAGTTGTGTGTCTTGTTTCCGAAAAAAGCAGGAAGACCATGGACGGCTCAGACGAATAAAAAATTGTCGTTAATATATGCATAATTTTCATTGAAAATCAATTATTCCACAGAGAAGGACCTTACTTTTTCCCTTCAAAACGCTTCCTTGAATGCTTTTCAATCCTCTCAAGTGCACTATTTTTTCAGCAGGGTGAGAAATCGCTTTGGCGTTAGACATAACATATAATAGGTATTGTCGAAGTAGCTGCTTTCGGTTTCCATCCCCAGTTAAAAATATACCTTTGGAAATGGCGAGTCTTTTCATCATCTTAAAAGCGGAGTATATCGCTAATCGTGTCTTGAACATTAACAGTCAACTTACCTTGAATCAGTGTTAAAATACAAACCAAGCCGCATAAGAGAAACTTCATGTTGACCGGCCACTTTGAGAGTAATCCCTCCGTAGAACTAGTGTCGAGAATGGCTCCGCATCCCATTGCCATGCGTTTCTTAAGGGTTTTTTTTAGCCTTTTTTATCTAAATAACAGGGCTTTGTTCTTCTCTGGGAAAAAGGGAAACTGTTTCTATCAGAGCATGAAAAGCGATTACCATGAAATTCCGAGAATGAGCTTTGTGTCCTCCATGAGCAGTCAAAATGTAATTAACGCTTAAGCATATCTTTGATGCTAACGGTCGATCTAGAAGGGAGCCGAAATGGGTGCCAGACTTTTTTACAGGGTCTATTAGTCTCTTCAGTAAACATTTGAATTTAATAATGAAAGACCTCTCCATTTCTCATTGCTTTAGTTCTGAATTTATAACAAAATCTAAATAAAAAATCAGATGATGTAAGTTTGAACAATTTTGAAATTCTAAAGTAAAATAACTTTAGATATCTTAACGAGTCGGCGTTAATTGAAATTCACTGCAAGGTAAACTTAAACTGCTCTCAAAGCCAGTGCTTCACGAAGCAACTAGCTATATAGTCAGAATGGCTGCGGATACGAACATTCTCCCATGACTGAGAGCAAACTAATTGAGACCCCCTTGAGATTGAAGTGACATCATTCTGGCCGGGCATTGAGTGCCCTAATATCCCGGTTGTAAGCCGGCCTATTTAGTCTCAAAATATTGAGCAAGGAATCTTAAGAAATTGGATGCTTTTCTGAGAAATTGACCTTTAAGCTAATGGTACATGACAATTTTGAGGAGACGGAGTTGTTTACGACGTTAGATCACGCAAAACTCATCCCTGAAAAGCTATTTATTTGAATAAAACTGCGCATATGGGTTTTCTGAGTCAGTTTCCACGAATTTCGATGAAATTTTGCAATCAAGCATTGAGCTGAAGCTTCTTGAAAGGCGTCTCTCGCTAGCTATTTTAAAATAGACAATGAAAGCGTGATGTCGGCCGATTCGCCTCGTTCGTTATTGCAAACCAGTTTCAATTTCCATCCAGTTCTTCCGCTTCAAAACGATAAGACAAAGCTCTAATTAATGCCCTTAGGCCACTTGCTTCATGATAATTATCAAACTCGGCAATTCAACATTAGAAGTGGGCAGTACGCCATAATTTCTGAGAAAGATATTCCACCTTTTGGTTCGGTCTCTGTCGTATCGAAAGTTCTTCTACCTCACCGCAACAATATCCCAAAACCCAAATTAAGTACTTGAAAGCTGGTTTCACCAGTTGTACGTAAATCTTTTTTGAAACTAGCTTTTGAGGTCAAGCACCCTAAGAAAATCATGAAAATGTGCATGCATCAAAACTTTTCAAACTCATTTCTGGTCGCTCGTCTCAAATGTATGCTCATTGGTGGCCATAAAGATATTTTTTCATCTATAAGCGTCATATAGCTAGTAATTATCTCGATAGAACGCTGGTACAAGAAAATATTTGCATCTATATCGCTCAATTTACTAACAGAAAGTGAGTTTTTTTGACCACGGGCCCTACGCTAACATTTAAATTTTTGTTAGTGCATGACGCTTATAAATAGCTGAAGTGTTCCGGCAAAACATTGTTAAAGGTGATACAAGGTCGTCACAGGTACTCAACGCCTAAAAGATCAACATCAACAGCGTGGGAACATTTCAAATCTAATTTATGCACCAAGATGCTACTTTTCATAAACACCCGTATAGCCTGGGTTAAGGGAGCGCCAAGCGCAATAAACTTAGTTACCTTCATTTTCTTTTTTGCCTTTCGTCAGCGACCGTTTCATACGATGTATTTTGAGCATCATAACAATATTTGACCGTCAAAATAAACGTTTTAACAGCTCTAGTGCTCACTCTATCAATCATAATTTATCTGAGCTTAATCAAGTTCGTCTCGAACTTATCAGCCCTGGAAGTCGAGGACTCAGTGGTTGATACGGTTACGTTAGCTTATTCACGACAGCGTCTCTCTTGCTGAAGTGAGATCGGAAAATGCATCATTGGCTGCAAATCCTTTTGTTTGTCTTTTTTGTCAGTTTTAAATCTTTGCCTAGATAAGTTAGTGGAGGTGTTGCTATGGCAGCGAAAAGTTTGCATTCTTTCATGAGGAGTCAGGGAATTAGTTTGTTTATTCATTGCGACATCATTCACCAAAAGGGTTGCGATCTCAGTTTATGCACGTGTTATTTACAGCTTCGTTGAAAATCAGCTGTAATTGATAGGTATATTAAAGACAAAGGAACATATCTGGCATTTTAGGGTGACAGAATCTTTCGAGGAGAGTCCAAATATTATAGAAACTAACTTTCAACAGAAAACTTCGAGTTGTTATTTGAGATTGTAACTCAATAAGTCGAAATGACTACGCAGATCGTAAGGTCACCCGAAAAACATTCATCAGAAAGAGAGGTAACAGGAGAATTTTAAAATATACCATCGCTCGAAAACTCTCAAAAGGCACTGAATAGAAAGACAGAAACGTGATACATTTATTATCAATTGTAAATTATTGGATTGATTTACATCATTGAGTAACTTCCCCTTACAACACACCTATGTTTTGAACGACTAACCGGATATTTAGAATTAGTAAACCTACCAGCTTGGGGGTTTTATATTTACCTCAAGTGCGCTTAGTTTGGTTCGATTGAAATTAATACGTTTGAATCTGCTGCCGTGCCATACTAAACATTTAACTGCTGCTGTCGTAGCAGTAACACAGTGTTTAGACCTTTTAATTTTCTTAGCATGAATCTCCCCAGGATCAAACGCCGAATTCATTTTTGTTGCTTTTAAGGAATAAGGGTAAGTCGTCCATAGCAAGTGTCTTGCAGCTGCAATTATTTACGCCATGTTTAGGGCTTTTTTTATAATGGTGAAAGCAAAGGCCCACTGTGAGTGTTATCGCAACAAATAAGATGATTCCACATGCCACTGCCCATTTAGAGGAGGATTCTCCTGAAGATTTTCTTGGCAATGAAACACCAACCTCTATAACAGAAATAATAATAAAAAAAAAAAAACAACAGCAACTCTGATGGTTAAACTGTAGTAGTAACCGTAGTACAGGCTTGCTGGTGCAAAATTACTTTAACTTAGAATGGGCAAACCAACAGGATACGAACATTACCTTTCGACGTATTTGGAGACCCTGTAATTGTAGCTCTCACGGCTGTTGTGACCCTTATCTGTTGTGGAGTAGTAGTGGTGGTTTTTGGTGGACCTGTGTCTAATAATTAGAGCGAAATTAACTTTAATACCAAGCAGAGGTAAAACTTCGGAAATACAATCAGTTAAGTAAAGAAGTTTGATGGTGTTAAGAACAGCATGTCAAAAAATCTTTTCCCGCCGCTGTTGCGCAGCGGAGGCCTCAATTCTCGGTAGTTCAGGAACACAATTGTGTAGATCAATCTTCCAGTAATTAAATGAAGTGTTTGAACAATTCACAAAGGTAACAGAGCTTGTGTAGAATGGCAGTTTTAATTGTATTTACGAAAAAAAAACAATAATCTGCAATTACCGTGGAAGGAATTATACTCGCAATTCGTAGTGATCTTGGAATTACTGTTGACGATTTCTCTTGATAATTCAGTGCTGCCTCCTCTTTTGGAAGATTTCAGGGACCCTTCCCATCAAGGAACTACAACTTTGATCCCGACTGAACGAAATAATTCCCCTTCAACCATATCAGTTGTTGCCACTATTGAAGATACATTCATGTACCTCTTATACGCGGACCCCGTGTTATAACCCACAAATGAACTATAATCGCAATAACCTGAAATACAATTTTGAGTTGGAACGAATATTCTCTGTGCTGTCTTGTACCATTTTACTTACGTCTGGACACAACTTGAAGCTGAACCGAGTCGGTCAACGGGGTATTCTGAAGTCCGTATTCTACCACTATTCCATACTTCTTGCTATCTTCAAGTTTTACATTGTAAAGTTCAAACACTGCGATAGAGGATGTCAAATTTCCTGCCCAACCCACGGAGGACTTATATGAAGACCTTGTTGAGGCAAAACCACTCGAGTTGACAGCTATCAACTTTGTTTTCAGGAAGCCAGGACTCTTCCAAATACCAAACACAACCTCGAAAAGATCATTCTTTAGATCTCCTGAATTGTAGTGCCACCCAAATGACACAGTCTCACCAATAGAGACGTTTATGAACCTTTTTGGAGCAGCGATCATACTTGGATAAACTATAGCATGAATGGACACTGGAAAGACATGATAATGCAAAAGTCATAATTGAGGGGGTGGGTCGTAGAAGTTTGGTTGTGTGAGGATAAAACTTACCTGATTCTCCTTATGACTCAATAGTATTATTATTATCCCGCCTCCCTCATTGATAGTCAATTTCCTGTGGTTCCCCCCTTTAAACCCTGTTGGCCCCGACTGATTCCCCATCCGTTCCCACTGAAAACTTTGTGACTCCCTCTTAAAAAATATGAAAACTGTTCATCTATCAACAAACGTTGTTCAAAGTAAGGTCACTTGTGTTATTGTGTTATATTATTATATTGTATTATAAAACTGAAAGCAGCAATGGTGTCATCATATTTTTGCATGGAAAAATATCGTTCTCCCAAGCTAGTTTGATTACCTTCACTATAATCACATTAAGGGCTCAAAGCAAACCTGTAAAGCTACTTTCAAAGCCAGCTAAGCCTGCCACTAAAGCTTTCAGAATGTTTCTTGCTTCTTTTCTAAAAAAATTGACGCCGAAGAGTTAGGACGAGTCAGATTTCCACTGACCCGATCAAAGTAGTTTTGAACAAGAGCCAATCATGGTAACGAATACAGGCGGATCTAGGTGACTGACCAATAAGTGAGCCACAAAAGAGAAAAGAAAAGAATGAAAAGCTATAAAAAATAAAGAACGAGAAACAGAGGTCGCTGATACATAATTAGAGAGTGCGAGCGCCTACATGCAATACTGATTACTCAGAAATAGGTTACCACCTACTCCTAGTCTAGAATAAATATGCACCATCTAGATTAAAGAGACTTCTCTTGGAGAAAGTGTGCATATATCTAAGTGACGCCTGTTTTTAACACGTGCTGGCCACGTGCACTAGGGAAAAAAATAAAATGAAGCTGTTAGACATCATATTGTTTGCGCGCCTTTATGACTCCTTTAGAGGAAGCCATATTTTAGTTTTATTTGGGTTAGTCTCATTTTTTGGAAATTCACAAAAAAGAAGGAATCAAGCTAGTGACACGCACTTAATACATTGTGTTGTGGATGAAACCTTTTGTTTATCATCACCGTACAGAGGGTATGATTGCCTCTCAAATAAAGAGTACCGCGTGGTGGCCCCCAGAAAATTTTAACAATCGACATGCTACTATTGCAAAATTTATGAAAATTACCTCCACTGAGTTAAACAAAACGCTGTCAGTCGGCAGTAACTGATAAGATCGATTAGAAATTATTATATGGGGTTTAATACTTTTGGTAAACTTTGGGTAAGCGTAGAGAAGTGTCATCGAAACCTGACTACGTTGATAAGATCAACAACAGTGTATAGAATATTAGCTTAATACCATTAATACATTTTAGTTACATATCATTTAATTTCCACCAAAATAGAAAAGTTTATATCTCCTACCTACTCTGTGGGAAAACTTTCGTATATTGTCAAATTTTGATTTTAAGATGCAAATTAAGTGAGAAAAACAGGAAACAATGATGAGTCAACTTAAGGGAGACAGGATCACGGTGCCCAAATTTGGGGACTCTTGTGACAATGAAGGATTCCTTACGTAACTATCCCAAACGTCAACGGAAAATTACATTGTACCAAGACCTAAGCGGCCAGAACAAGACGCGGCATGTTTCTCGCGTTCGTCCTATTTGTCTACAGACCTGACAAACTCATTTGATTTTGTAGCGTGAGCACTTGATACCTTCATTAATAATTGAAAGTCTCGAAACAAGATACATCGTATATGCTCGTTTAAAACACTTACAGTCAACTTACCCAGAGTCAGTGTTGAAGAACATACCAAACTGCATAAGAAGAATTTCATTTTGACCCGCTGCGTTAGGACTGAACTCAAGAAATGATGCAGAGCACAGCAGCATAGCATTGTACGCATGACTTATTTTGAACAATGATGTTGACATGGCTCTGCTTATTTCTGGGAAAAAAGGTAAGTATTTATATTAGTGCATGGAAAGCACAACCTTGATAACCTTCCGAAAATAACTTTATGTTCTCTTAAGGTCGATCTCGAAGGGAACCGAAATGGATGCCAGACTTTTCACGGGATTTTCTAGTATCTTCCATAAACATTCACACGTTTTTAGTACGGCATGAGGTTGCACTCACGCCAAAATTTCTCAGCCACTTCTTGATGCACGAACTTCGATGAAATTTTTTGTCATTGCTACGAAGATTTTTGCAATTAAGCCTTGAGCTGAAACTTCTTGAAGGCGTCTGCTCTCGCAAGCTATTTTAAAATAGATAATGAAAGCGTGATGTCGGCCGATTCGCTTACTTACTTCGCTTGGTTCGTTATTGCAAACCATGCAGTTTCACTTTCCATCCAGTTCTTCCGCTTCAAAACGATAAGACAAAGTTCTGCTTAATGCTCTTAGGCCACTTGCTTCATGATAATTATCAAACTCGGCAGTTAAGCATCATTCATGCATGATTTTAGAAAGTGGACAATACGCCATAATTCTGAGAAAGATAATTCACCTTTCGGTTCGATTTCTTTCGCATCGAAAGTTCCTCTGCCTTACACGAAAAATATCCCAAATCTCAAAATTAGAGGATTATGTAAATTCGCCTGAGGTACACAGAAACGCAAGACACATCCTTGGTAGTTCAATTTGGTATTATACCTTTATTTCTAACCTGGTCTCTGTCGCATCGAAAGTTCTTTTACATCACCGCAACAATATCCCAAAACCCAAATTAAGTACTTGAAAGCTGGTTTCGCCAGTTGTGCGTAACTCTAGCCTTTGAGGTCAAGCAACCTAAAAAAACGAAAATTATGCATCCAAACTTTTCAAACTCATTTCTGGTCGCTCGTCTGAAATGTATGCTCGTTGGTTGCCAGAAATAACCTATTTATATATCAGCGTCAATTGCTTGTGATTGCCTCGAAAGAAGCTGGTACGAGAAAATCTTGGCATCTACGTCACTCAATTTACAAACAGAAAGTGAATTTCTTGACCGCGGGCCATAAGCTGAAATTTGAATTTTTGCCTGTTTGTGACAGTTATAAATAGCTGTAGTGTTTCGGCAAAACACTGTTAAAGCTGATTCAAGGTCGTCACAGGTACTCGACGCTTAAAAGATCAACCTCAGCAGCGCGGGAACTTTCCAGACCTAATTTAAGCGTCAAGATGCTATTTTTTATATACATCCGTATAGCCTGGGTAAAGGGAGTGCCAAGCGTAATGAACTATAAATTGCTTTCATTCCCTTTTTTGCCTTTCGTCTGCGACCGTTACAGACGATATATTTTTGAGCATCATAACGACGCTTGACCGTCAAAATAAACATTTTAACAGCTCTAGTCCTCACTCTATCAAGCATACTTTATCTGAGCCTAATCAAATTCGTCTCGAACTCATCAGGCCTGGAAGTCGAAGACCAAGTGGTTCCCACGGTTACGTTAACTTATTCACGGCTCCTTCCCTCCTGCTGGGATCGGAAAAAGCATCATTGGCTGCAAGTTCTTTTGTTTGTCTTCTTTGTTTTAAACCTTTCCTTACGTAAGTTAGCGCAGCTGTTGTTATGACAGCAAAAAGTTTACATTACTTCATGAGGATTCAAGGAATCAGTTTATTTATTCATTGCCACATCATTTACAGCTACGTTGAAAATCAGCTATAATTGTTAAATAAATTAAAAGCAAAGGACTATATTTGACATTTTAGAGTCACAGAGTCTTTCAAGGAAAGGTCAAATTTATAGAAACCACCCTTAAACAGAAAACTTCGAGCTGTTCTTTAAGATTGTAATTTAATAAGTCGAAATGACGACGCAAACAAAAAAAAGGGAAGGTCGCATTTAGTAGAAATATATTTAGTGTCGATTTAAATTTCTATGCAATGTTTAAATCCTTGAAGTAATGTATATCATTGATTAACTTCACCTTAAAACACAACTAATTATATATTGTGAGACTGATCGGATATTACGAATTGGTAAATCTACTACCTTGAGTATGTTATATTTACAAAATACACTTGCAAAATTCCTTTTCGTTGCTTTCAATGAAGCTATTATTATTTGCTCCATTTTTAGTGCATTTTTTCTGATGGTGAAAGCAAAGGCCCACAATGAGTATTATCACACCACATAAGATGATTCCACTTGCCACCGCCCATTTAAACGAGGATTCTTCTGATGATTTTCTTGGCACTGAAACGTTGGGCTCTAGAACAGAAATTAAAAAAACCAGCAACTCTGTCGATTTGACTGTAGTAGTAAAAGGGTAGATGGCCAAATGAGTATGAAGGTCCGTTTGGAGGTTAATTAATATGAATGAAAGTGATCTTGTGTGTTGGATGGCAACTGATGAAATGTTTGAACTAGTAATGTGTGTAATCACTTGCAATCTTAACTCAGGCTACTGGTCCTGAATAGGGGTCGGTAGGTTTGTAGCGATGGGTCATATATTATTAAGGAGATAAAAAGCTATTAAAGAAAATAAGTTTGATCTCCAATTCTTGTGTAATTTACCTACAGGTTTACTGGTGCAAAAGTACTGCAACTTAGGATGGGCAAGCCAACAAGATACAAAAATTACCTTTCGACGTAACTGGAGACCATGTATTTGTAGCTCTCGCGGCTGTTGTGACACTTATCTGTTGTGGAGTAGCGGTTTCTGGTGAACCTGTGGCTAATAATTTATGCGTTAAAATTTCGGAAATACAATCGGTTGAGTAAAGAAGTTTAAAGGTGTTAAGAACAGTCTGACAAAAAAAGATCTTCCCGCCTCTATTGCGCAGTGGAGGCCTCAATTCTCGGTAGATCAGGAACAAAATTGTGTAGATCAATCTTCCAGTAACTAGATGAACTGTTTGACCATTCACGAAGGTAACAGAGCTGAACAAAAACAATTCCCCTTCAACCTCATCAATTGTTGCCACTATTGAAGATACATTCACGAACTTCTTTTCCGCGGACCCCGTCATATAACCCACAAATAAACAATAATGAAAGTAACCTGAAATACAATTTTGAGTTAGAACGAATATTCTCTGTGCTGTTTTGAACCATTTTACTTACGTCTTGACACAACTTGAAGCTGAACCGAGTCGGTCAACGGGGTATTCTGAAGTCCGTATTCTACCACTAATCCATACGTCTTGCTATCTTCAAGTTTTACATTGTAAAGTTCAAACACTGCGACAGAGGATGTCAAATTTCCTGCCCAACCCACGGAGGACTTATATGAAGACCTTGTTGAGGCAAAACCACTCGAGTTGACAGCTATCAACTTTGTTTTCAGGAAGCCAGGACTTTTCCAAATTCCAAAGACAACCTCGAAAAGATCATTCTTTAGATCTCCTGAATTGTAGTGCCACCTAAAGGACACAGTCCCACCAATAGAGACGTTTATGAACCTTTCTGGAGCAGCGATCATACTTGGATAAACTATAGCATGAATGGACACTGGAACGGATATGATAAGGCAAAAGTTATTATTGACCGTGGATGGGGGGGGGAAAGGGGGATCGAAGAAGTTTGGTTGTGTCACGATAAAATTTACTTGATCCCCCCATAAGACACTAAAGTATTTTAATAACCCCCCCCTCCCCCCGCGTCATTAGGTTTCAATTTCCTCTAGTCCCTCCTTTAAACCCTGTTGGCCCCAACTGATCCCCCCTCCGCTCCCACTGAAAACCTTGTGACGTTGTGAAAATCCTCCTCCCCCCTCAACACTGGTGATAAGTAATGGCTGGTCACTACGTAATGCTTGATTAATATTTAAGAAGTGATAAAGGACTTATCAAGTTCAATGACGCTGCGCCTATTTTTACTCAAAATATGTTCTCTTGATTCTTGAGAATCCACCATGATATCGGTAAGTTTCCCTCAAGAAAAATTATTTAATATAAGGCCTTACGGGTATCTTTTTTTTTCCTGTTTCTTAATGATTACACACCTTTCACAGACAGTTCATTGGCTGGCCACAACATACTACATAGGTTGACTAGCACTGTGTCGTACAAGTTACAGACACTCCGTCAAGAAGTAGCTACTCTTTCACCTCTCATTAATAAACATTACTAGAGACTGTTGCTCTCAATAAATCAATCATAAATCAATTATTTTTTGCGGTAAAAACCTATCATAATAATTTACTTTGTATGGTAGGACACCAAACAGATAAGGCTGAGCCACAAATGTAGCGAGGATGGTTACGGAAAGTGAAATTTATTTCGTAGCTGATTTCAATAGCATGACCCTTATTTTTGACGCAATCGTGCTCAGAGGTCTACAGTCACGCCTCCTATTCCCTTGTGGACCTGCCCAATCAAAAGATTTCCAAATTAACGTAGTTTCTCGATACAAATCGCTCCGTGTATCAGCTCAACTGCAACGAGGTTACCGTGGTCCGTCACGATATTACCTGTGATACATTTAAACTCTTAGATCATAGTTTCAGTTCCACTTTTTCTCAGAAAGGATACCGCCAGCGTAGAACAGTTTCTGAGAAACGGATGCATTTTTTTTAGAAGAAAAAACAAACGATTAGTGTCCACGAGATTTCATTTTTCAGTTCTAGACTCGAACTTTTTCGTATGATTTCCACCTTTCTTTCGATTAAAGCTTTAGCTGAAGTTTTCTATGGCGCGCCCTGCAAGTTCGTATTCAACTATACATTTTGATATGTGATGCTTTATTTATATTTCTGTGCCTATTCAAAGTATTTTAATATGTGATACATAAGCGGCCTTCCACTACCTGTTAGGTTATCGAAAGAACTTGACATCGTTGCGTTATCGGAGCCTGCTCGTAACTTGTCATTACATGAGAAACAAAGCGCACTATAGTCAAAACAGCTTCTATAATATAGTAAGACAGTCGCTTAACTAACTTGAGCAACTCGTACAAACGGGAGGCCCCGAGAGTTTGTTAAGGAACTTTACGTCTCTTTTCCCTTGACTCACGCTCTTAAATACCTTATCTGTAGGTATTTTTTGGCTTACGGGACAACTTACCCTGGCAGAGTAAACGTACTTTTAGAATGCTAACCAAAACAATCTCACAAGACATTCGAAATGAACAACAAACTACTTAACACCAACCAATCTTCGAGAACTAAACTAATTCAACAAACCCAAACACGACTAGCGATGGCGATTATCATAAGAAAATTAAGCACTGATTACAACGGTCAAGGGCACAACACTCAAAGAGTCAATGTGAGGCCGTGCAGCACATGACAAACCAAGGCTCACAAGACTCGCACAAGAATTCCAAGATAATCTATCTGGCCTGAATAATCCCCAAATATTTGGTCTGAACAATTTGAGTTGTCAAGTTAAGTTTGTCTATATCGGACGCAAGTTAGCCCCTTCAAAGTAATCAGTGGACACATCATGTGCGTTCATATTTTGAATACTAATTGAGAGTGTACAAAGCGACTCTGCGAAGTTGTAATGACCAATGTCGCTTCTATCTATTAAAGTTTCATCAGCCGTTTTTATTCTAAAATCAGTGCTAGCAAAGCGAATGACGGTAATGTGATCAGGTGCTGCACCCTTACTCCTGATGTTAGTTAGAATGTAACCAAAAAATCTTACTGGAACAGAAAAATAATGAGAAAAAATACTAAGATAAATAAAGAACGCATATAAAAAAAGGAGAATGAAAGCAAAATCAGTTGGCTTAACACCTATATATGAATAAATAAGAATAAAATATTTAAAAGCCCGATAAAAAACATATATAAAGAAAATAGAAAAAAATGGCAAAGAAATATAAATAATGCATCACATATTAAAATACTTTAAATATTAATTAAAAGGCGCGCCATAACTGTCAAATATCCTGCATAAGCATATTCCCTCTGCATATTAATCTATTAGCTTCACTTCTTAGCTTAACGACTTACGCTTTGCAATTCTTCTAAATAAGTGTGATATACACTGCTGCTCCGAAGTTCGCATTAATTTTCACAGTTCATCTCAAAAACATCGTCCATCTAAACTGTCGTTCCAGCTTTTTGCGTAGGACTTTTGACCTGCTCACTGATAAAACTTGGTCTGACAAATACTTAAAATATAACATTCTTCTTCTGTTCTTCAGGTTTCTGACCAACGATCGTTTTGGACACCGAGGTAGGACTTTTAATTGGCCGGCAATAAATCATGTTCAGAAACTCAACCACCAAAGAACTGTTTGACCTACCTGTGACGCAGTAAATCACAAGATAACCGTTTATATTGAAATGATAACCTTTATATTGAAATATAAAGTATCGAAGGTTTCTTCATCGCGGCTTTAATTAATCCAATTTGAGAGAAACAAAATTGTTTATCGATAACTCTAACGAACCAGGCTAAACATAAAAATGAAATGTACGCGGAAAATGCCAAATGAGATCATTTTGCTAATTTTCCAGGAATAAGGATGAGCATCATAGTCTGAAAGAGGCAATCAGGACATGGTTTGTCTGAAAGAGGCAATCAGAAGCAACCCACGTTGCAGCCAATCAGCAGTGGCAAACGGAATCAATCCTAACGGATGAAGCTCGGGAGAAATCTTTGTTAATACCCAGCATGACACCGTTTGCTACAATATTCTACGTCTCTTTCATTGTAAAATTTTCATCACTATTACTATCGGAAGTTTCTGTCTAATTTCTAAATTCAAAGATTTCTTGGGTTTTTAAATTAAAAAAATTCAGAACTGACCGACCTGGCCGGAAAACTGAACAGCGTTTCAATTCTTCTTTGAAGGATTTTGCTTGAATACATGCAGTTGGGAAAATAACTGGCCTGGCTTGACATTTCTGATTCAAAATTTACCTATTTGGACAATCAAGTGAAATCACGACATCTCCCTAAGGTAAAGAAACTTGAGTCGCCTTCGTAATGGAGCTCACAAACTTTCTTGATGAAAGAAAGCAAGAAAAGCCTATATTTTTCGGGAATTGATTTTAGATGCAATTTTTTCTTCTGGTTCTCACCGATAATTTTTTTTCCCTAAGTTTTCATTTGTTTATGACGCATCACTATTCATTTATCATCATTTATTTATGACGCATCTTTATTACGGTTTCAGTTTTTTCTTTGGATCGGTTCCATTTCTAGACAGCCATATACAGATTCCACGATTCCTGATTTTCCAAAATGCACTCTTACATGTAAACAGATCAATGAACCGTCCAAAAATAGAAATTTTCTGAGAATCTGAACCTCATTAATTCGTCTGCGGTGATCCATTCCCTCCAGGTATACTAGCACGATGGCACTTTCTTGGAACTCATGCATACGAAATTAAAAGCATAGACTGTCTTCTGAAGCCAGAATTTGTTTTGGTGCCCATAGGGACCTTCGAAAACATTTCTATCGCCCTTTTACGGTGTACTACGATAGAAACTTTCGACTGAAAATATAAAACAACAATAGAAGGGGTGTTTGTATTCGCGTTTAGTGACATTCGCTTTCGACTTTCTTCGCTTATTTCCATTTAATTTACATTGAAGAAATGTAAAATGGTTTCCGTGTTTACATAGTCTGATGTAAACACGGGTTGGGAGAACACGAGATAAGCGTAGGAAACCACGACGCGAAGCGGAGTGGTTTCCAGCTTATCGAGAAAATCCAAACATATGCAAATTTCTTTAGAATTTTTGACCAAAAATTGAACCACCTGCATCAACTTCGGTCAGCTGCTTGATGACGGTTTCTCGCCTGAAAATTTCATCAACCTTCTCTTTGATATTTGCTGTGTTGTTACTTTCACTTTCGCTTGAGTTCTGCCTCACAGCAAGTTACACATATACACAGACCAAATTAGCATTTCCTGCCTTAACCGCAGAATTCTGTCATTTGCCTGCAGTTCGTAACATCGTTTGTGTCTAAGAGGGGGAATTGTAAAATGCAGTCTAACCAGGTTATTAAAAATATTGAATCTTTCGCTCTGCAATCGAATTTGGAATATCGAAAACTGTGAGTTTTGTATTTTTCAGTTTCCTCATGACAATGTTCTCCAACATGCTCGGTTATTTTAAAGTATAATGTAGCGTGGATAATATTTTCAATAACATTCGAATTCTCAACACAGGAACGGCAAATCCATGTTAAACTTACCTGTGAGGCAATGAATCAGTACCGCGATAAGGATCGAAAGTATACATGTTTTCATCGTCAACATAAACAAATGCTGCTCTGCTTCGCATATCCTTGGGTTTTCAAGCTTAGTCGTTCCCTCTTCAGAAACTAAGCAAAAAGATTCGGGAAGCACGCCGGCAGCAGCAAGCTTCAAAAAATTTAAAAATTCAGAAATTCAAACGAAGAGATGACTTTGCCGTGAGTATTTTCATAGCATGAGGACTCAAAAGCTTCCCATGATTCCGGGAAATCACGTGATATTCAGGATTGGGCAGGTGGGATTAAAACGGCTAAGGGAGTCGTCTCCATTTTAAAGCCGGTCGTGAAGTCAACATCTGATGCATCCGCCGCATAAAAAGGTGTTATTTCAAAGCATATACTTGCACATAGTTGTGCTCTGATATTGCAACAGTTGCATAACATAACAATGATCCTGATCAATGTATTTAATGATAATTACTTAATAACATAATATTCCTAGAATAGCACATGGACATGACCAAATCAACATGATCAAGACATTATTCTAGCACTCTGAGTGGACTTGCACCGAGTTACATGAAGGATTACGTGAGTTACAAGAGTTCAAGTCATGAGGAAAGATCCTAAAACAGCCGGTTCCTTGAAAGCTTAAAACGTATGAGTATAGGATGGGACATACTCAGTGGCAGCATGGACTGAAACTTATTAAGGCAATCATTACCGGTAGCATTGATTAAAACTAAGCTAACGACTTATCTATTAGATGATGAATTTTCTTCTATGCAAGTTATGTACATGTGAAGTGAAAACGCTTTCCAGACTATTTTGTGTTTTCCAAATAGCCTATTCTTTATTTCTTTTTAATCCATAGTTTTCCTTGCATGTTTAGGAAAACTAGTAAAAGTAATCACATTTTACAGAAAAAAATTTAAAAAGATTATAAAATCGTATTTTCCTCTGCATGAATGAGTATGTCCATAAAAAACTATGTGCTAAGAGTCAACCATTGAAAGATGCAGAGGTAATCTGCAACCACTCAGTAAATGGATATTACCGAAATTCTGCAACCAGTCATTGGATGTCACAGAATTTTGCAGCCACTCAGTCGCTAGATGTCGCAAAAAATTCTGCGACCACTCAGTCACTTGTGGCAAGAATTCTGCGATCACTCAGAACCATGTTGTCGCAGAAATTCTGCGATCGCTGAGTCATTGGATGTCGCCGCGACTGAGTGATCGCAGAATTTCTGGGAAATTCTGCAATTATTCAGCCACAAGTTGTCGCAGAAATTCTGGAAACACTCATCAAGTGGTGAATACAGCAATTTAGCAATCTTGCTAAAACCAGTCAATAACAAGTTGAATTCCACAACATTTGGTCAGTGATCCTCAAGCACTCTATGATTTATAATAATGTAGGTAAACTATCAAATGGCACAAAGCCACACAATTAAAAAAGTAGAATCTTCTCAAATTTTGTAGTTACACCCATCTGTTAAGAAAGTAAGAAATACAATATACAGATCGTCACATCCCTTTGTTGTACGATCAGATAAATAAAATGTGAGTCAGAAAAAAATATCATAAATTCAATGAGATCAAATTTTGATATCTGGAAAACAAAAAACTTAGTCCCACTACAAAAGAAGAAAATATTAGCTAATATACTGCCAGTCCTTTGAACTATCTCAAAGAAATATTAAAAAAAACATTCTTTTCTAGTTGTACGTATAGCTATTTGACGACATTTAAAACGATAGAGCAAACCGGCAATTATGAGCAATGCGATAGCTAACACAACACCCAGTACAATCCCTAATGTCTTCCCGCCAGGACCTGGAAAACAAAAGATACAATATTCACGTTAGTGAGTAGGTCAGTAGGTGAGAATGATATACAAGAAGTAAGCACGCAAAAGATTAGAAAAAGCTTTTAACAGAACCACTCACTACTGGTATTTCCCCTTGCGTTGTAGACTTTAGTTGACAGAGGAACTAGTCGTGTCCTAGTTTATGAGCAGGTATCTTAAATATTAACACTGACAAACAAGTATTCGGTTCAATCCCAAAACTTCAAGCCTATCCAGAGGCGTTGTGCATGTTCACGACTGTATTTTTGCGAGGTAGCGAAAGTAGAGGAATCCAATATGGCTGCTCAAAAGGTAAGATTTTGTAACTAAAGAGCTGAGAAATTTTGATGCAGACTTTGCTAGTTGTCCTTATATTTTGAAGGCTACTTGCTCTTTACCATGTGGTTGGTATAATAGACCATAAATTGACCATAAAATTTTGAGTTCGAGAGAATTTTTTTATCAATATTTAGGAGCAACTTTTAAGACTTCTCACTATTTGAAAGAGCCATATCGAAATTTGTGGCTTTTATTATTGTTACCAAGATAAGATTTACTTTTACTCATTTTATCTCTTTTTTTGTTGCCCCAGGAAGCGTTACGTTCACTTCCAACCGAAAAGAAATTGGGAGAATTATGAAATGATAGCAGGAATTTCTTGAAACAATAAGAACACCAGAAATGCAAAATAAGAAGCAGAGTATTTTATATTTCAGCATTAGAGGACTTTTCTCGCGCTTACATAGTTCATCTGGACACAAGGGAAACATTCGAGGAGTTATGCGAACGCGGAACTTAATCTAGGGTTTACATAGAGTAGAATTAGTTTTAGCATGGCTTGTCGTCCGTATATGTGAAGCTAATATCTAGTTAATGATTCGCTCTGACGAGCGGCTGATGGTCGAGACGTCAGTATTTGACTCTCTTAATGGCGGCCAATTACATTATAAATGTGTTACAGACTGCAAGTGACTACTCCCCTTGGCAACGCTTACCTGAGCTGCTGCCGGGGCTGTAGACTTTAGTCGATTGAGGAACTGGAGCTGTCTTGGTTTCTGTGGAGTTATCTAAAATATGAATGATAATATTTCAAATTGTGCATTTTACGTACGAATTTTATTAGAATTTAATATTTATAGATATACAGCGTGATCATTGATTCATGATTAATAAATAAACCATGCTCGAGGAGTTATGCAAACTCGGAACTTAATCTAGGGTTTACATAGAATAAAATTAGTTTTGGCGTGGCTTGTCGTCCGTATATGTGAAGCTCATACCTAGCTATTGATTCGCTGTGACGAGCGGCTGATGGTCGTGACGTCAGTATTTGTCTCTCTTAATGGTGGCCAATTACATTATTAACTCAGTTGAACTGGATAAGCCGTCAATAACACCGTGTGTTACAGACTGCAAGTGACTACTCCCCCTGGCAACGCTTACCTGAGCTGCTGCCGGGGCTGTAGAATTTAGTCGATTGAGGAACTGGAGTTGTCTTGGTTTCTGTGGAGTTATCTAAAACATGAATGATTATATTTCAAATTGTGCATTTTACATACGAATTAAGAAGGATTTAGATAGTAGATATACAGCGTGATCATTGATTCACGATTAATAAATAAACCATGCTGGGCAGTCTTAGTTTACGCAATTATTTGAAAAGTAGATTTCCGCAGTAGAAATGCTCAGTTTCAAGGAACAAGAGAGACAGAAAGTTTTAAAAGTTTTTTAAAATCCGGAAGAGCGGATCTAGACTTTTCATGAAAGTTCCCTTGAAAATCTGGATTTTACTTTTAATGATATGAAGAGGAGAAATGTAAACCCAATACCAGTTTTTAAACTATTAAGTTTTGTTCAGGATTGCTTGATATTTCATTGTTCTCTGACGAGAAACGCTAGCATATCCATTGCTTACCTGATACATTTAGATGGCGTACTTGTAAGCATTTCTCTGTTTCCGTATCATAATGTGTATATGAGAACAGGGCCACGACTTTATACTTGCCACTATCATTGACAGCGACATTGAAAATTTCTATCATCAAAAGGCTTTGGTTCACCTTCTTAAATTCGGCCTTCCCCTGCAAACAAATCTCCTCTACTGGATGAGTACAAGCGCCATCTAATCCAGTTTTGTTTAGGAATGCAAATACGGACGAATGTGCGTATGCACGATAGCCACGAAAATGTTGGTCATCTTCATGATTTGATCTGTTGTAGAAAAGTTTTGCGTCCACTCCAGAATCGGCTGTAACCATAACTGCAGAATCAGTACAGACATCTCCTGCAGTTGCCACCGGAGCTGCAAAATTTGAATTTAAAAGGAACTGATTTTAAAAGTATCCTTCAGAATTTTTCTTAGAACATAATCTGATTTATTCATGCAAACCCTGGGTAACTTTCCACGTTAGTGTAGTATTCATACTCTTCCAGCAATACGTTCACACGCATAACGGAACTCTCATTATGATCATAGTAGCTATTTTGATTCTACGAAGATCTGGAACAAAGGAATGAGGAAAACTACTACAAACGATTTCCCATTTTCATTCACAAATAAATTCAATGATGTTTTCTTGTGTTTATTCATATTGATATCTCAATAGGTGTCTTCAGTTGTGTGTCTTGTTTTCAAGAAAAGCAGGAAGACTATGGACGGCTAAGACGCATAAAAAAAATTGTCGTTAAGATATGCATAATTTCATTGAAAATATTTCACAGAGAAGGATCTCACTTTTTTTCCTTCCAAACTCTTCTTTAAATGCTCTTCAATCATTTTAAGTGCACTATAGCGTTTTTAAAAATACATTCAGATGTTTGTATTTTTTCAGCAGGATGGGAAATCGCTTTGGCGTAGGACATTACATAAAATGGACATTGTCAAAGACGATGCTTTCGGTTTTCATCTCTGAAGCATCGTTATTTTGGGATGTTTCTTTTAAGGTTTCAGTTTTTTTTTTTTTTTGGATCAGTTCCATTTCCAGACAGCCATATACAGATTCCACGATTCCAGATTTTTTTTCCAAAATGTACTCTTACATGTAAACAGATCAATGAACCGTCCAAAAATAGAAATTTTCTAAGAATCAGAACCTCATTAATTCGTCTGCGGTGATCCATTCCCTCCAGGTATACTAGTACGATGGCACTTTCTTGGAACTCATGCATACGAAATTAAAAGCATAGACTGTCTTCTGAAGCCAGAATTTGTTTTGGTGCCCATAGGGACCTTCGAAAACATTTCTATCGCCCTTTTACGGTGTACTACGATAGAAACTTTCGACTGAAAATATAAAACAACAATAGAAGGGGTGTTTGTATCCGCGTTTAGTGACATTCGCTTTCGACTTTCTTCGCTTATTTCCATTTCATTTACATTGAAGAAATGTAAAATGGTTTCCGTGTTTACATAGTCTGATGTAAACACGGGTTGGGAGAACACGAGATAAGCGTAGGAAACCACGACGCGAAGCGGAGTGGTTTCCAGCTTATCGGCTTTGTTAACACGGAAACCATTTTATATTTCTTTTATAAAATAACTAATGAAAGAGGAACGAAAACCGTGTTTACATACGCTCATGTAAAATGGTTTTATGGCCAACCAGAGCGCGCGTACTATTTGAGTTATTTTATAAATTTACTTTGTTAGTAAACCAGCTTAGTACTCAAAGCGGAAGAAGTACTGTGTTGTTACTTTCACTTTCGCTTGAGTTCTGCCTCACAGCAAGTTACACATATACACAGACCAAATTAGCATTTCCTGCCTTAACCGCAGAATTCTGTCATTTGCCTGCAGTTCGTAACATCTTTTGTGTCTAAGAGGGGGAATTGTAAAACGCAGTCTAACCAGGTTTTTAAGAATATTGAATCTTTCGCTCTGCAATCGAATTTGGAATATCGAAAACTGTGAGTTTTGTATTTTTCAGTTTCCTCGTGACAATGTTCTCCAACATGCTCGGTTATTTTAAAGTATAATGTAGCGTGGATAATATTTTCAATAACATTCGAATTCTCAACACAGGAACGGCAAATCCATGTTAAACTTACCTGTGAGGCAATGAATCAGTACCGCGATAAGGATCGAAAGTATACATGTTTTCATCGTCAACATAAACAAATGCTGCTCTGCTTCGCATATCCTTGGGTTTTCAAGCTTAGTCGTTCCCTCTTCAGAAACTAAGCAAAAAGATTCGGGAAGCACGCCGGCAGCAGCAAGCTTCAAAAAATTTAAAAATTCAGAAATTCAAACGAAGAGATGACTTTGCCGTGAGTATTTTCATAGCATGAGGACTCAAAAGCTCCCCATGATTCCGGGAAATCACGTGATATTCAGGATTGGGCAGGTGGGATTAAATCGGCTAAGGGAGTCGTCTCCATTTTAAAGCCGGTCGTGAAGTCAACATCTGATGCATCCGCCGCATAAAAAGGTGTTATTTCAAAGCATATACTTGTACATAGTTGTGCTCTGATATTGCAACAGTTGCATAACATAACAATGATCCTGATCAATGTATTTAATGATAATTACTTAATAACATAATATTCCTAGAATAGCACATGGACATGACCAAATCAACATGATCAAGACATTATTCTAGCACTCTGAGTGGACTTGCACCGAGCTACATGAAGGATTACGTGAGTTACAAGAGTTCAAGTCATGAGGAAAGATCCTAAAACAGCCGGTTCCTTGAAAGCTTAAAACGTATGAGTATAGGATGGGACATACTCAGTGGCAGCATGGACTGAAACTTATTAAGGCAATCATTACCGGTAGCATTGATTAAAACTAAGCTAACGACTTATCTATTAGATGATGAATTTTCTTCTATGCAAGTTATGTACATGTGAAGTAAAAACGCTTTCCAGACTATTTTGTGTTTTCCAAATAGCCTATTCTTTTTTTCTTTTTAATCCATAGTTTTCCTTGCATGTTTAGGAAAACTAGTAAAAGTAATCACATTTTACAGAAAAAAATTTAAAAAGATTATAAAATCGTATTTTCCTCTGCATGAATGAGCATGTCCATAAAAAACTATGTGCTAAGAGTCAACCATTGAAAGATGCAGAGGTAATCTGCAACCACTCAGTAAATGGATATTACCGAAATTCTGCAACCAGTCATTGGATGTCACAGAATTTTGCAGCCACTCAGTCGCTAGATGTCGCAAAAAATTCTGCGACCACTCAGTCACTTGTGGCAAGAATTCTGCGATCACTCAGAACCATGTTGTCGCAGAAATTCTGCGATCGCTGAGTCATTGGATGTCGCCGCGACTGAGTGATCGCAGAATTTCTGGGAAATTCTGCAATTATTCAGCCACAAGTTGTCGCAGAAATTCTGGAAACACTCATCAAGTGGTGAATACAGCAATTTAGCAATCTTGCTAAAACCAGTCAATAACAAATTGAATTCCACAACATTTGGTCAGTGATCCTCAAGCACTCTATGATTTATAATAATGTAGGTAAACTATCAAATGGCACAAAGCCACACAATTAAAAAAGTAGAATCTTCTCAAATTTTGTAGTTACACCCATCTGTTAAGAAAGTAAGAAATACAATATACAGATCGTCACATCCCTTTGTTGTACGATCAGATAAATAAAATGTGAGTCAGAAAAAAATATCATAAATTCAATGAGATCAAATTTTGATATCTGGAAAGCAAAAAACTTAGTCCCACTACAAAAGAAGAAAATATTAACTAATATACTGCCAGTCCTTTGAACTATCTCAAAGAAATATTAAAAAAAACATTCTTTTCTAGTTGTACGTATAGCTATTTGACGACATTTAAAACGATAGAGCAAACCGGCAATTATGAGCAATGCGATAGCTAACACAACACCCAGTACAATCCCTAATGTCTTCCCGCCAGGACCTGGAAAACAAAAGATACAATATTCACGTTAGTGAGTAGGTCAGTAGGTGAGAATGATATACAAGAAGTAAGCACGCAAAAGATTAGAAAAAGCTTTTAACAGAACCACTCACTACTGGTATTTCCGCTTGCGTTGTAGACTTTAGTTGACAGAGGAACTAGTCGTGTCCTAGTTTATGAGCAGGTATCTTAAATATTAACACTGACAAACAAGTGTTCGGTTCAATCCCAAAACTTCAAGCCTATCCAGAGGCGTTGTGCATGTTCACGACTGTATTTTTGCGAGGTAGCGAAAGTAGAGGAATCCAATATGGCTGCTCAAAAGGTAAGATTTTGTAACTAAAGAGCTGAGAAATTTTGATGCAGACTTTGCTAGTTGTCCTTATATTTTGAAGGCTACTTGCTCTTTACCATGTGGTTGGTATAATAGACCATAAATTGACCATAAAATTTTGAGTTCGAGAGAATTTTTTTATCAATATTTAGGAGCAACTTTTAAGACTTCTCACTATTTGAAAGAGCCATATCGAAATTTGTGGCTTTTATTATTGTTACCAAGATAAGATTTACTTTTACTCATTTTATCTCTTTTTTTGTTGCCCCAGGAAGCGTTACGTTCACTTCCAACCGAAAAGAAATTGGGAGAATTATGAAATGATAGCAGGAATTTCTTGAAACAATAAGAACACCAGAAATGCAAAATAAGAAGCAGAGTATTTTATATTTCAGCATTAGAGGACTTTTCTCGCGCTTACATAGTTCATCTGGACACAAGGGAAACATTCGAGGAGTTATGCGAACGCGGAACTTAATCTAGGGTTTACATAGAGTAGAATTAGTTTTAGCATGGCTTGTCGTCCGTATATGTGAAGCTAATATCTAGTTAATGATTCGCTCTGACGAGCGGCTGATGGTCGAGACGTCAGTATTTGACTCTCTTAATGGCGGCCAATTACACTATAAATGTGTTACAGACTGCAAGTGACTACTCCCCTTGGCAACGCTTACCTGAGCTGCTGCCGGGGCTGTAGACTTTAGTCGATTGAGGAACTGGAGCTGTCTTGGTTTCTGTGGAGTTATCTAAAATATGAATGATAATATTTCAAATTGTGCATTTTACGTACGAATTTTATTAGAATTTAATATTTATAGATATACAGCGTGATCATTGATTCATGATTAATAAATAAACCATGCTCGAGGAGTTATGCAAACTCGGAACTTAATCTAGGGTTTACATAGAATAAAATTAGTTTTGGCGTGGCTTGTCGTCCGTATATGTGAAGCTCATACCTAGCTATTGATTCGCTGTGACGAGCGGCTGATGGTCGTGACGTCAGTATTTGTCTCTCTTAATGGTGGCCAATTACATTATTAACTCAGTTGAACTGGATAAGCCGTCAATAACACCGTGTGTTACAGACTGCAAGTGACTACTCCCCCTGGCAACGCTTACCTGAGCTGCTGCCGGGGCTGTAGAATTTAGTCGATTGAGGAACTGGAGTTGTCTTGGTTTCTGTGGAGTTATCTAAAACATGAATGATTATATTTCAAATTGTGCATTTTACATACGAATTAAGAAGGATTTAGATAGTAGATATACAGCGTGATCATTGATTCACGATTAATAAATAAACCATGCTGGGCAGTCTTAGTTTACGCAATTATTTGAAAAGTAGATTTCCGCAGTAGAAATGCTCAGTTTCAAGGAACAAGAGAGACAGAAAGTTTTAAAAGTTTTTTAAAATCCGGAAGAGCGGATCTAGACTTTTCATGAAAGTTCCCTTGAAAATCTGGATTTTACTTTTAATGATATGAAGAGGAGAAATGTAAACCCAATACCAGTTTTTAAACTATTAAGTTTTGTTCAGGATTGCTTGATATTTCATTGTTCTCTGACGAGAAACGCTAGCATATCCATTGCTTACCTGATACATTTAGATGGCGTACTTGTAAGCATTTCTCTGTTTCCGTATCATAATGTGTATATGAGAACAGGGCCACGACTTTATACTTGCCACTATCATTGACAGCGACATTGAAAATTTCTATCATCAAAAGGCTTTGGTTCACCTTCTTAAATTCGGCCTTCCCCTGCAAACAAATCTCCTCTACTGGATGAGTACAAGCGCCATCTAATCCAGTTTTGTTTAGGAATGCAAATACGGACGAATGTGCGTATGCACGATAGCCACGAAAATGTTGGTCATCTTCATGATTTGATCTGTTGTAGAAAAGTTTTGCGTCCACTCCAGAATCGGCTGTAACCATAACTGCAGAATCAGTACAGACATCTCCTGCAGTTGCCACCGGAGCTGCAAAATTTGAATTTAAAAGGAACTGATTTTAAAAGTATCCTTCAGAATTTTTCTTAGAACATAATCTGATTTATTCATGCAAACCCTGGGTAACTTTCCACGTTAGTGTAGTATTCATACTCTTCCAGCAATACGTTCACACGCATAACGGAACTCTCATTATGATCATAGTAGCTATTTTGATTCTACGAAGATCTGGAACAAAGGAATGAGGAAAACTACTACAAACGATTTCCCATTTTCATTCACAAATAAATTCAATGATGTTTTCTTGTGTTTATTCATATTGATATCTCAATAGGTGTCTTCAGTTGTGTGTCTTGTTTTCAAGAAAAGCAGGAAGACTATGGACGGCTAAGACGCATAAAAAAAATTGTCGTTAAGATATGCATAATTTCATTGAAAATATTTCACAGAGAAGGATCTCACTTTTTTTCCTTCCAAACTCTTCCTTAAATGCTTTTCAATCATTTTAAGTGCACTATAACGTTTTTAAAAAAACATTCAGATGTTTGTATTTTTTCAGCAGGATGGGAAATCGCTTTGGCGTAGGACATTACATAAAATGGACATTGTCAAAGACGATGCTTTCGGTTTTCATCTCTGAAGCATCATTATTTTGGGATGTTTCTTTTAAGGTTTCAGTTTTTTTTTTGGATCAGTTCCATTTCCAGACAGCCATATACAGATTCCACGATTCCAGATTTTTTTTCCAAAATGTACTCTTGCATGTAAACAGATCAATGAACCGTCCAAAAATAGAAATTTTCTAAGAATCTGAACCTCATTAATTCGTCTGCGGTGATCCATTCCCTCCAGGTATACTAGTACGATGGCACTTTCTTGGAACTCATGCATACGAAATTAAAAGCATAGACTGTCTTCTGAAGCCAGAATTAGTTTTGGTGCCCATATGGACATTCGAAAACATTTCTATCGCCCTTTTACGGTGTACTACGATAGAAACTTTCGACTGAAAATATAAAACAACAATAGAAGGGGTGTTTGTATCCGCGTTTAGTGACATTCGCTTTCGACTTTCTTCGCTTATTTCCATTTCATTTACATTGAAGAAATGTAAAATGGTTTCCGTGTTTACATAGTCTGATGTAAACACGGGTTGGGAGAACACGAGATAAGCGTAGGAAACCACGACGCGAAGCGGAGTGGTTTCCAGCTTATCGGCTTTGTTAACACGGAAACCATTTTTCATTTCTTTCATAAAATAACTAATGAAAGAGGAACGAAAACCGTGTTTACATACGCTCATGTAAAATGGTTTTATGGCCAACCAGAGCGCGCGTGCTATTTGAATTATTTTATAAATTTACTTTGTTAGTAAACCAGCTTAGTATTCAAAGCGGAAGAAGTACTGTGTTGTTACTTTCACTTTCGCTTGAGTTCTGCCTCACAGCAAGTTACACATATACACAGACCAAATTAGCATTTCCTGCCTTAACCGCAGAATTCTGTCATTTGCCTGCAGTTCGTAACATCTTTTGTGTCTAAGAGGGGGTATTGTAAAATGCAGTCTAACCAGGTTTTTAAGAATATTGAATCTTTCGCTCTGCAATCGAATTTGGAATATCGAAAACTGTGAGTTTTGTATTTTTCAGTTTCCTCATGACAATGTTCTTCAACATGCTCGGTTATTTTAAAGTATAATGTAGCGTGTATAATATTTTCAATAACATTCGAATTCTCAACACAGGAACGGCAAATCCATGTTAAACTTACCTGTGAGGCAATGAATCAGTACCGCGATAAGGATCGAAAGTATACATGTTTTCATCGTCAACATAAACAAATGCTGCTCTGCTTCGCATATCCTTGGGTTTTCAAGCTTAGTTGTTCCCTCTTCAGAAACTAAGCAAAAAGATTCGGCCTTCAGGGAACTTCGAAAACATTTCTATCGCCCTTTTACGGTGTACTACGAAAGAAACTTTCGGACGAAAATATAAAACAACAATAGAAGGGGTGTTTGTATCCGCGTTTAGCGACATTCGTTTTTGACTATGGACGGCTAAGACGCATAAAAAAAATTGTCGTTTAGATATGCATAATTTCATTGAAAATATTTCACAGAGAAGGATCTCACTTTTTTTCCTTCCAAACTCTTCCTTAATTGCTCTCCAATCCTTTTAAGTGCACTATAACGTTTTTAGAATACATTCAGACGTTTGTATTTTTTCAGCAGGATGGGAAATCGCTCTGGCGTAGGACATTACATAAAATGGGCATTGTCAAAGAGGCTGCTTTCGGTTTTTATCTCTGGTTCATTTAGAGCATTAGTCTGTAACATTCGAACTTTTTCAAAAATTAGCGGCCACTTGACTTCACCGATTTGGCTGAAATTTGGCAGTTTTCGAATGCTCTCGCCCTCCTCAGTTGCTCAAAGCATCACAAAACCACTATTATTTAATTAATTTTAAGCTCTTTTCTCGAATTATAGTCCTTTGAATCTCAACGCCTTCAGGATTCCCTGAAGTGGTTGAAGGCCTAAGTCAGGGGCTAAATTCACCTCAAGAGATCTCATTCAGTGGACATTCTGTCTTCTGGTTGTTATACATTTTCTTGTGAATAAGCTAAGTTTAGCTAAATTCATGTTGCTTGATGTATTATCTGCTAGTCTGATACCTGATAAGTTTGCCTTTTCACGTTACTTATCTATTACATAACATGTTGTAAAGGGAAGTAAAGTGAATGAATAAAGCGAACCTACTAAATACATTCCCTTTGAAACGAATTAATTTCCTTGACTCTTAGTGAATAAATACAAACTATTAGCTACTATATCATACACCTACGCTTACCTGTTACTGCAAAAAGACAGGCGACATAAAGGACTTCTTTCGGCCATCGGTACATTTTGTTCATTCAGCCGTCAGTGAGTTTATCGGGTGCTCCTTGGTGCAAGTTCAGATTCTCCGACAAAAACAGTCACTCTTTGTTACCGAGCATTTAGCTCAAACGGTCGATAAGTCGGATATAAACTTGATAAGCAAGGAAGTGGTAGCTTTTTTACGGTGTATTTCGATGGAAACTTTCGACTGAAAATGACGAACAATACCAGACGGTGTTTCTGAGACCGCGTATGGCGACAGTCGCTTTCCACTTTCTTTGATAATTCTCATTACTCACCTGTTTTCGCGTCTCCATATCAAACTTTGCCTATTGTTATGGCTTAATATGAGAGACTGACATACGCTGGAAAGCGACTGTCGCCGAAAGTTTTTATCGAAATACACCGTAAAAAAAGTAAAGAAACGTTCTAGAATTCCTTTACAAAATCAAAACAAATCATGGCCTCTGAACACATTCAAGGCTTTTAATTTCGTATGCGTGAGAAAGGAAAGCTTTATCGTAAACAACATAGCCACTCGGAGCTGATGCATCACCGCAACCTATTAGGAAATGTCGCTTATTGGACAGTTCTTTGAATTGCCTACAATTATTAACTCAGCTATTAACTCAGGGTGCTTAAATCTTGACAACGTTGGAAAATCAGGAATCCCAGAGAATGTAACCGGAGTTGGGAATTGGAGCCGATTCAAACCGTAAAAAAAAAATCCTTAAGACACACCTTCCGAAAAATATTACTTCCTTGCTTTCTGAAATCATGACATTTTGCCAATGTAATAGCCCTTTGTACAAAAGTCACTTTAATAAATGAGAAATTTAAAGGCAAGTTTATGAAAAAAGGCCGCGAAACTCTTTGCTAGGTGCCTTTAACATGACCTAATTTACTTGAAGTAGTACTAATTTACTTTGGTAGTGGGGAAGGGTTAACAGTAAGAATGTCCGTGTTGTTCACATCGCGTACTCAGTTCTAGTCCTTATCTACGGTGGGGGTTGGTAAGCATTCGACATGCCAAGTATTAATGCAAAATTAAATGCATATTGCTTCACTTGAATTAAACACCTAAAGCAGTCAGTCAACAGGAACCGATGAAATCGATAAGAAATTATCGTATCGGATGCGCTTATGGGGTTAAATAATTTAGGTAAACTTTCGATAAGCGTAGAGAAGTGTCATCAAAACCTGACTTCATTGATAAGACCAACAACAGTTTATAGAATGTTAGCTTAGTACCATTCTGCACTATTGATATATTTTAGTTACATACGAATTAAGAGTGAATGTCTCTAAAAATCAAAGAAAAATAACAAAATCGCGGACATGGTAAAAAAATCATTTCGTCCCATTTTTTGTCTACAGGTAGCTATAGGTACTACTTAAAGTGAAGTGAGGTTAGTTTCTGTAAATATTCATTTTAACGGAAATAAACCGATACTAATTGCATGATCGAAAATGAGTGCCTGCGAGCTCTAAATTATGCAGTTTTCAGACCGTCCTTGCATAAACTAAAATGCAACAGCAGGACTTCTCTAGCTATAAATATATACATGTGGCCTTCCATTACCAAGATATAATGATATTTTTTGTATCGTGTCCTTCCTGACGAAACCACGGGTTAATTACCAGCGGACGTGTTCGCCATATTTAATTCATGCCAAACCCGGCCTAATGTAGTGTGGCAAAAATACATGTGGTAGTTTCTCAAAATCTCCAGCAATACTATCACGAGGGCTTATAAGGTGGGTCTTCAAATTCATCATTTCATTTTTCTGGTATCTTCCGCTGTTTTGATGTACCAACCAACCAAACTTCGCTAAAATTGTAAATGGCGCCATATGGAAATGAACAAAATCAACATTGCAATGACACAAGCAAAGCATTGTTTGAGTCGCAGCCACACTTAGCTTTTTATTTTTGCTTTGACATAAATAGTTCCTTACCTTAGAAATCTTTTATAGGCCCTTGTTATTCCGCTTGGAAGATATTTTCGAAATACTGTCCTTTGAAATTTGGTGTGAAGCCACTGAGCCGGGATGAGTAAAATAAAGTTACTTGTTGTTGTCATTTTCTACAGCGCGTCACAACCCAGTTACGTTTAGTCTACTTTGATCTTAATTTTGGTTTTATTGACGTCTCACACAAAAAGGGTCCCGTACAAAACGGCAGGTAACGCTAGCGATTTGCCGGATTTTAATTTTTCACAGGTTCCTGTCACTCTGCGTGACATATGATAATCTGTCACGTAACGAGATCAACAAACAATTCATTCTGCCTCACATATAAGATCTAAACAAACATATTGCCATCATGAACGAGAACGATACAACAAAGAAATAGACTTTACAAAATTTCACAAATATAAACCGTACAGTGAAAACCTTATGGAACGAAAATAACAATACAATTTTCCCACGGAAAACAAATGTGATGGGTTAACGAAAGTAAACAAAAAATAAAAGCGTAATAATCGTCGGGGAAGGGAATAAAGACAACGGTTGCTTTAACTCCAGCAGAAAAAGAATGTCTTAATCTTTACATGATATTGTAGGTGGCGTTTGTGGCGCAGAGGAAGCCACAAGCGTTTTTTACAATTTTCAGGTGCTGAGACAAAGATTGAACTTATCTTAGCAAGAAGCGGGATTTTCGCGAAGCCTGATACACGGAAGAGCTGCTCCTCTTCCAAACCAGGAGAAAAGGAGAATGAGAATTGAACCTGTAAGATTAGAACATTTTGTTTCTTTCTTAACGAGTCCACACGTTACTCAAGATGTTCCTTTCGGGGAAAAACTTCTAAAATTGTCGACTGGCGAGATCATAAAAACACCCAATGTTATCAGAACAATGATACCAGAGCGTATTGTCCAATAGAATCAACAATACTGCTGTGAAACCAACTTTGAGCCTATGAGTAAGAGAACTCTACAGAGAGTTTGGGCTGTGTGTTCTTCATCTGTTCGCAAGTCTCTGCAAGGACTTGATAACTTTTCAGCATCAGGAATGGAAGCAGTTGATGCTATAGAAAAACTCGTAGACAAGCTTGTTGACTGTGGCAAGACTCAGCAATGAGCGAGGGAAATTAAGCAGCAACTTCGTTTTTCGAAGCAGTACCTAAAGGGCGACTACAAGGTGGGTGCATATTTTATAATTATGCGTCGCCTTTGCAAATGTAGTAAACTTCTTACTATGATTCACGGCTACCTCTTTCTTTCTCTCCAAGTCTTCTTTATGCTTAATTGATGAAACAACAGTTTACAATTCATTGTAATACGCTTACACACATGTATACAACGCTGAGAATCGATTAAGTAATCTTTTTGAAATGTCGATCATATGCGCATGCAATGCTTTGTAAATATACATTGAATCACGCGCTTGTCATTTTACTTTTTATTTTAGGTACATGCAGTGGAGGCCACAAGGGTTCCCGATCATTGTCGAATTTACGCGCTAAGTGACCAGAGCAATGCTGAATTTCGGGGCTCCTGCGACCATCTCCACAATGAGTCATATGAGCAGTGTTATGAGTTACAGGAAGTATTGTGTACCATAGAAGACGAGTGTTCAAGTGCGCTCTCGTCAGCAGAAGATCAAGCTGACATGCAACTTACCATCAAACAGGCAAGGGATGATATCATTTGCTGGAAAGCCCATCAGCTACGTTCAGTCCACCAAGCTGAGGCGAAGCATTCAGTTTTAGCCAAACTCGACAGCCGATCGGTGTTGTTAGTCCAGGACTGGGCAATGAAATATATGCCCCGAAAACATTGAGAGGCGCAGTCAGATTGGTTTGCGAAGCGAGGATTGCCATGGCACATTAGTGTTGCCGTAAGACGGTTAGAGGGTTCTGAGCACTTTGAATCGCAGACACCTGTTCACGTATTTCAAAGCTGCGCCCAAGACAGTGTGACTGTGGCTTCACTGCTTGACTGCCTCACTACCCTGAAAAAGGAAATTCCAGAGCTGGAAATGGCTTATTACAAACAAGATAACGCTGGCTGTTTTCACAGCGGAAATTCAATCATCTCAGCTAAGCTGGCCAGTGATGCCATGGGAGTGGCTTTTGTAAGAAACGACTTTTCGGACCCTCAAGGTGGAAAGGGGGTATGTGATCGCAAAGCGGCAACAATCAAGGGAAGGTACGTTGGAAGGTACGTAAACGAAGGCAATGATGTCATCAACGCTCTACAGTTCAAAACAGCCATTGAATCTGGCCAAGAAACCACAGGAGAGAAAGCAAGTTATGTTGCTGCCAAACCGTCAAGCACCTTTAATATCAAATGGGATGGCATAAGCTTACTCAACAATTTTGAGTACGATGAAAGTGACACACGAGTGTGGAGAGCATTCAATGTAGGTTCCGGTAAAGTAGTGCCATGGGCCAAGTTCGAAGGAGTCATGAAGTAGCCCGAAAAATTGGAAATCCTAGACTCGCCATCGCAGAGTCAAGTGGCGCACCGACGTTCAAGATTGTGAGACACCGAAATATTAAGGAAAGCTCTGTCAAAGCAAATTTCTTAACTGAGAGCGAAAACCAAGATCGAAGCTGTATTGGGGAATATAAGCCAGATGACATGCTTTTCCCGTGTCCAGAAGAAGGATGTGTAAAAGCCTACAGTCGCTTTGCAAACCTCCAGACACACCTAGATACTGGAAAACACCAAATGATGCTCGAACAGGAAACTCTCTACGATAAAGCTAAAAGAGAATATTCTTCCAAGCTGATGGAGGGACGCAGTCGAATACCAAGCATTCAAGTTGCTGCACAATCAAAGAGAGACGGCTTGCTGCCTCTTCCAATGGGTTGGGCCCTGAAGACAATTAAGAAAAAGGTGCGTTTTACAAGGAAACAGACCGAATTCTTAACTGACCAATTTCAAAAAGGGGAGTATAGTGGACGGAAAAGCGATCCACAGGAAGTTTCGAAAACCACGAGCCTAGCAAGAGACCAAGCGGGGGGACGTCGATTTCAACCTGATGAAGTCCTTACGTCGCAGCAGATTAGTGGCTTCTTCAGCCGTCTTTCAGTAAAGAAGCGATTAGAAGTTACAGCCGCCGGTAACCGAGCAAAAGCTAGTGAAATCTCAGAAGTGGACATGGAGAGCGTCGACAAGGACGAAATTTCCGCCGAAGCTGAGAGCCATCTATCTGCAGTGTGTGCAAATGTGATGAGAGATGTGGCTATTCAACATCCGATTGTATCTTTCGATCTAAACATCTGTTAACTTGTACAAAAACGTACACTCACAACTTTAAGAGTGGATAGGCTAAGAGACATTTGCATAGACCTTGGGCTGGATATTTCTGACATTTCACCTCAGAAGAGGAAAAAGCCATCCATCGCACGACTCACACAATTAGTCCAGGAGTGTACCTGCTCTTCCAAGTAACTGAGCACTGAACGTTTTACGAATAACTGATCTGCTGATTATAAAAGCGGTGCGTGTATTATTTACATGGAGGCGTTGCGTGACAGCTGAGTCCTACATATCGGATTTTAGTCAGTTGAGCTCACCATTGCTTGTGAAACCTCATCTTTGTGTTGGACGATTTTTAGTAAATTCGAAACTGGCGAGTGCAGAAGGCGCAGAAGGGATGCAAATGCTCGAATCCATGTTCACCGGATGAGAAGTAAACGGAAACTAACGGCTTTGTGCCAAATTTAACCTTTTGAGTGCAATTGAACTGTTTAACCTGTTGTGTGTAGAATTATGCAAAATTATGGCGTGATTCTCAAAGGGTAGCAAAAGTCGAAAATTGTTTCTCCTGTCTCCGTATATAAAAATCAAGTGTAGTTATAGACATTTTAATATGTTTCTAGTCATTTTAACGGCCAGTGAAGATATAACTGACCAAAACAGTTATTTGTGTCCGACGCGTTTAATTTTGTTATTATGCATCTCATTATGGGGTCATGGTAATTTAACTGAAATTTGGCTGGTGGTCATCTTTTGATAGTCAAAGGTCCCAAAGAAATAAAACCCACATTGTAAAGAACTATCTTTCAAGGCTTCTTGGTAGTGTTATCGTAAACTTTGAGACACTACCACATGTATTTTTGCCAAGCTATTCTAGGCCACCTTTGCCTTAATTTCGAAAGGCCGAAGATGTCGTCTCTTAATAGGGACGTAGCTCCTCCAAGAATAACGTTAGACAAAAACTATCACTTTGTCTCGGTAATACAAGTCCAACTCAATATTTCCATGACTAGAAAAGTCCTTCCGTTACATTTTTGTTAGCATGACAAGTGCCCGAAAAGTGCATAATTTCAGGATCGCGCTTGGTGAAATTTGAGCTATTTACCCCCGGAAATGTTAAAACAAATTATTCCCGTTAAAGTGCATATTTAAAAAATCTAACCCCATTTCCGTTTGTTTACTAGATAAGGCTACCCACAGGCAAAAAATGAACCAAATCGATTTTTGACCGTGTCCGCGACTTTTTCGATAATCTGTGATTTTTATTGACATTTACTCTTAATTTTCCCCCCAAATAAAAAAGCTAGATCTCCTACCTAAGGACCGGGTCGCATCACAGACAAATTTTTATTTTGGCTCGAAAAAATCGGCTAAAAAAACAAATTGCATCAGACCGGAAATGAAAATAAAATTGACCTCATACGGTCGCATTTCAACAAGTGAAAGTGCAAGCGTCGTCAATCACACAGGGGAAATTTGAACGGTGAAATTGTGTACAGTCACGACACTTGCCATGCGGCCGAACAGTGTAACAGTGACTCTCACGTTTTCTTTGTTCGGCGCTCACAACAGGCCAAATTGGGGGTGTGTTTCCTAGGCCCTGAAGGAAGGAATACTGCTCACTTCTTGGCATTTTATGGCCGTAGTTAGGAAAGGGAAAATCTCTGTCCATGCTGTAGCTTCGAACTGCACGCACTGAAAACATCAGTGTGAATAATGAAATTTCGCGCTCTTTTTCACGTTCGTGACCTTGCAGTCTGTAACGGGAGTCACTCTTTTCAACTGTTGACAGCTTTAGCGGCGGGCTCCCTTGGTTTTTAGAGATTTGGAAAAATTGGTCAGCCCCACCCAAACACACAGGCGTCTTTGGTGTTTTTTCCCGATTTTGAAATTTTTGGAAATCACAAATGAGGGGTCGCATTAGAAAACAGATGAGTTGACAAATTTTAGACCCTAGAGTAATCAATTTTCTGCAAAATTGCCTGGAATGCGACCCAGCCCTAATCTTCTGGTTAAAATTCGAGTTTTTCTTTGAGATTGTAACTCAATAAGTCGAAATGATTACGCAGACCGTAAGATCGCACGAAAACACTCATCAGAGAGAGGGGCAACACGAGCATTCAGAAATGTATCATCGCTCGAAAACTTTCAAGAGTCACTGAACAGAAAGAAAGAAACATCATACACTTATTATCAATTGTAAATTATTGTAATTTACATCATTGAGTTGGTTCACCTTTCAACGCACTTATGTTTTGAACTACTAACCAGATATTTAGAACTACTAAACCTACCAGCTTGGGGGTGTTATATTTACCTCAAACACGCTTAGTTTGGTTCGATTTCAATGACTTCGACGTTTGAATCTGCTGCCGTGCCATACTAAACATTTAACTGATGCTGTTATAGCGGTAACACGGTGTTTAGACCTTTAATTTTCTTAGCATGAATCTCCCAGGATCAAACGCCGAATTCATTTTTTTTTGCTTTTAATGAATAAGGGTTAGTCATGTACAGGAAATGTCTTGCAGCTATAATTATTTGCGCCATTTTTAGGGCTTTTTCTATGATGGTGAAAGAAAAAGCCTACAATTAGTGATATCACAACACATAAGATGATTCCACATGCCACCGCCCATTTAAAGGAGAATTCTTCTGAGGATTTTCTTGGCACTGAAACGCCGGGCTCTAGAACAGAAATAAAAAAATAAAAAACAGCAACTTTGATGATTAAACCCTAGTAGTTGGATGAGCAAATAAGGTAAAAGGGTAGATGGCTAAATGAGTATGAAGATCCGTATGGAGGTTAATTTATAGGAAAGAAAGCATTCTTACATGTTGGATGGTACTAAAATGTTTGAACTTGTAATATGCGAAATTACTTGTAGTCTAAACTCAGGCTACCGGTCCTGAAAAGGGGCCAGTAGGTTTGTAGTGGGTAAAATTTACTGTTAAGATGATAAAAAGCTACTAAAGAAAATAGTTTTCTTCTGCAATTCTTGTGTAATTTACCTACAGGCTTACTGGTGCAAAAATACTGTAACTTAGGAGGAGCAAACCAAAAAAATACGAACATTACCTTCCGATGTATCTAGAGACCCTGCACATGTACTTGTAGCTCTCGCAGCTGTGGTGACATCTGTCTTTTGTGGAGTAGCGGTTTCTGGTGGACCTGCGTATAATAATTTATGCAAAATCAACTTTAATAGATGGCAGTGTTAAAATAAATACAATTGGTGGAGTAAAGAAGTTTAAAGGAGTCGAGAACATAGAATCAGTTCAACAGCTAGACCCCAGATCTCCGCACCCGAAACACATTATCTTCTAAACTGCACTCTTCCTTGTGGTATTCATTTATTTCTTCTTTTTTTCCGAACAGTATGTTAAAAAAAAATGTCTTACCACCCCTATGACGCAGCAGCAGTTTATTGACGTTGGTTACCTCAATTCTCGGCAGATCAGGAATGGAACAAAATTGTCTAGATCAATCTTCCAGTGACTAAATGTAATTTTTGTCCATTCACGAAGGTAACAGAGCTCGTGCAGTATAACAGTTTTAATTGTATTTATGAAAAAGAAGTAACAACAATCTGCAATTACCGCAAAAGGTATTATACTTGCAATTCGTAGTGATCTTGGAAGTACTTTTGACGATTTCTCCTGATAATCCAGTGCGGTCTTGCGATTTCAGGGACCCTTCCGATCAAGGAACTACAACTTTGATCCCGACTGAACAAAACGATTTCCCTTCAACCTTATCAATTGTTGCCACTATTGAAGATACATTCATATACCTCTTTTCTGCGAACCTCGTCGTGGAACCCACAAATGAACCATAATCACTGTAATCTGAAATACAATTTTAAGTCAGAACGAATATTCTCTGTGCTATCTTGAACGATACTACTTACCTCTGGACTCAACTTGAAGCTGGACCGAGTCGGTCAACGGGGTATTCTGAAGTCCGTATTCTACAACTATTCCATACGCCTTGCCATCTTCAAGTTTTACATTGTAAAGTTCAAACACTGCGACAGAGGATGTCAAATTTCCTGTCCAACCCACGGAGGACTTGTATGAAGACCTTATTGAGGCAAAACCACTCGAGTTGACAGCTATCAACTTTGTTTTCAGGAAGCCAGGACTCTTCCAAATACCAAACACAACCTCGAAAAGATCATTCTTTAGATCTCCTGAATTGTAGTGCCACCTAAATGACACAGTCTCACCAATAGGGACGTTTATGAACCTTTTTGGAGCAGAGATCATACTTGGATAAACGATAGCATGAATGGACACTAGAATAGACATGATAAGGCAAAAGTCATTAGTGAACGTGGATGTAGGGGGGGAGGGGGGGGGGGTCGGAGAAAATAATGAAAAATCCTCCTCTCCTTAACCCTGGTGATAAATGATGGCTGGTCCTTAACGTTTAAGAAGTCATAAAGGACTTATCAGGTCCAATAACGCTGGGCCTATTTTTTACTGAAAATATATTCTCTTGATTCTTGAGAATCCACCATGATATCGGTAAGTTTCACTCTCAAGAGAAGGCCTTGCGGGTTTCCTTATTCTTTTCTTTTGTCTCTTAATGATTGTACACTTTTCACAGACAGCTCAGTGGCTGACATAACATACTTCATAGGTTGACTATACTAGCACTGTGTCGTACAGATAACAGACAATCCGTCAAGAAGCAACCTTTGGATGAATTCACATCCTTAAGGAAATTCACTTCCTTGAGGAAGTGAACTCATTTCCTTAAGGAAGTCTTGAAAGTACTCTTTTAACTCTCATTTAAAAACAGTTCGAGAAACTGTAGCTCTCAATGTATTAGTCATATCAATTTTTTTGCGGTAAAAGCCTATTATAATGATTTACTTTGGTATGACGGGACACCAAACAGATACGACTGAGCCACAAATGTAGCGAGGATGGTTACGGAGAGTGAAATTTATTTCGTAACTGATTTCCATGCATGATCCTTCTTTTTGACGCAATCTTGCTCAGAGGTCTACAGTCACGTCTTCTGTTCAGTTGAGGATCTGCCAAATCCTCAAATTTCCAAATTAACGCAGTTACTCGATTCAAATCACTCCGTACATTAGCTCAACTGCAACGAGGTTACCGTGGTCCGTCAAGATATTGCCTGTGATATATTTAACCTCTTAAATCATAGTTTCAGTTCCGCTTTTTCTCAGAAATGATATTGCCAAAGGGGATCAGTTTCTGAGAAACGGATGTATTTTAACTTAAAGAAACAAATGATTCCAAAATTTCATTTTGAAGACTTCACCCCGATTACATCAACATAGATAACGGAATCGAATTTCCTGAAGCGTGGATACCTACAATCAAGAAACACAACAGTAGACCGTTACGACAACAGACCGCCGAGGGAACAACTTGGAGTCAGACCTCTTGGAAAATCAGAACTCATCGAAACAATGCTGTTCGAAATTCACTAATCACATGATGATCGCCGTGATACAAATGATAACGCGTGAGCAGTCGACCCCATCGCCTGATGAAGAGCAGTCGAAAGGTCGTAATCTACATCTCAAGTGACTTCATCGTGAGACAAACGATTAAACAGTTTTTTATGACTTACAACCACGATGAGCAGCCAACCTCTTTTAAAATATATTGTGTTGAACTGTTTGGGTTAACTAGCTTGAGCAACCCAAGCAAGTGAGAGGCCCCAGGAGTTTGTTCAGGAACTTCTCCGAGACTTTGTCTCTCTTTTACTAATTCAGCCCCAAATACCCGCTCTTAACTACTTTGTCGGTAAGCATGTTTGGGCTTACGGACAACTGACCATGGCAAAGAAAATATAAATATATTTTTAGAACACTAACCAAAACAATCTCACAAGACATTCGAAGGAACAACAAAGCACTTAGCAACGATCAATTTTCGAGAACAAGAGAGAGTTAAAACCTAAACAAAACTCCCTGCCTAGGACTCTAAGGAAGGTCAAGGACAAACCCAAACACGACTCGCGATGACGATTATCGTACGATTATTAAGCCCTACTACAACGATCAAGGACACAACTCTCAAAGGGTAAAAATAAATATGTGGCCTTGCAGCACGTGACAAACCAAGACTCGTACAAGGATTTCAAGATAATCTAACAAACCTAGCACTTAGTTAGAACAATTTTAGTATAGCTCATAACAATTGTCTCGAAATCTTGAAGAACGGCGTCACCAGTTTGCCACACACTATGTAGTAGCAACTGTAAAGTTAAAATTGAAAATATGGCACATAAATATGAATAATTCATCCCATATTGAACTAATTTGAATATTGTTTAGAAAGGCGCGCCGTGCCTTCAATTGTCCCGTGTGAGCATATTTCCTCTGCATATTATTCGCTTAGTTTCACTTCTTAACGATCGACTTCCGCTTCGCAATTCTTCTGAAGTGTGATATACACTAATGCTCCGAAGTTCGCATTTATTATCATATTTCGTCGGTAAAAAGACATCGTCAATCTTAAATGTCATTTCAGCATTTTGCGTAAGGCTTTTGGTCTGCTTATTGATAAAACGCGGTTTGAAAAATACTTGAAATATAGCATTCTTCTTCTGTTCTTCAGGTTTCTGACCGACGATCGTTTTGGACACCAAGGTAGGACTGTTAATTGACCTACATAAAATCATGTCCAAGAGCTCATTAACTCCTACGCGAAGAACTGTTTGGCTTACCTGTAACGAAGTGAATCACAAGATGACAAATCCAAAGTATCGGAGGTTTCTTCATCGCTTTGATTGATACAATTTAAAACAAATGAAATGGTTCAAATACGATTATAACGACCCAAGTTACACAGAGAAATGAAAAGAAGTGTAAAAAGCTAGTTTTGCCTAGAAATCATGAAATAAATTACTAATTTTGATGCCGCAAATTTAAAGGAAAAAGCAGCAGCATACTCTTCACGTTTTTATCGGGAGCCACTCACATTGCAGCTGAATCAGCAGTGAAAAGTGTATTGAAATAAATATGCAATCGTAACGAATTAATAACCACGCAACGTTTGTGATATTTGATAAGAATATTTCCCGCCTCTCGGCCAACTAAACATTACATCACTTGTTTAATCTCGAGTTTTTGTCTAATTCCTAAATTTCCAAGATCTGTTAGCTGTTAACGTAATGATATTTAACTCAATTAGATTCGAGTAAATTAGGTCATGTTAAAGGCACCTAGCAAAGAGTTTCGCGGTCTTTTTTCATAGACTTGCCTTTAAATTTCGCATTTATACAGTGACTTTTGTACAAAGGGCTATTACATTTGGCAAAATTTCGTGATTTCAGAAAGCAAGGAATTAATATTTTTCGGAAAGTGCGGTCTTAAGGATTTTTTTTTTTTACGATTCGAATCGGCTCCAATTCCCAACTCCGGCTACATTCTCTGGGATTCCTGATTTTCCACCGTTGTCAAGATTCAGAGTTACGTTAATAGCTGTAGACAATTCAAAGAACTGTCCAATAAGCGACATTTCCTAATAGGTTGCGGTGATACATTAGCTCCGAGTGGCTATGTTGTTTACGATAAAGCTTTCCTTTCTCACGCATACGAAATGTAAAGCCTTGAATGTGTTCTGAGGCTATTATTTGTTTTGATGTCTTTAGAGTAATTCTAGCACGTTTCTTTTGCTTTTTTACGGTGTATTTCGATAGAAACTTTCGACTGAAAATGATGAGCAATACCGCGTATGGCGACAGTCGCTTTCCACTTTCTTTGATAATTCTCATTACTCACCTGTTTTCGCGTCTCCATATCAAACTTTGCCTATTGTTATGGCTTAATCTGGGAAACTGACACGTTTCGAACATGAAAGGTGCTTTGCTGTTAGTTTCGCTCTCGCTACTTCCGCCTCACAGCAACTTACATCTATTTTGACCAAATTACCGCATTCTCCTTTTACTACAGTTTCCCGAAATTAGCCTGCAATTTGTATCATCTTTTGTGTCTAAGAGGGGGCATTGTAAAATTCATTATGACGAGCTTCCTTTAAGATATTGAGCCACTCAATTCACAGTCCACTACTTCGAGTTTTGTATTTTTCACTTTCCTCGTAAGAATATTAGCCAAATGTTCGGTTATTCTAAAGCAACGTGAAGAAGACAACATTTTCAAAAACATCTTCAACATCATAACATCAAACCCACGTCAATCTTACCTGTGAGGCACAGAACAACCACACAAAGGATCGAAGGCGGAAATGCTTTCATCGCCAAGATAAACAAATGCTGCTCTGCTTTTGATGTGTCTGGGTAATTCAAGCTTAGTCGTACACTTCTTTAGAATCTGGGCGAAATGGTTCGAAAACGAGCATACAACGAAATTTGGCTCGAAAACATTTCTCAGAAAAATAGCGTTCAAAACTTCCGTTGTTTCTTAAAAACCATTGGCAGAAATATTGGACAAGATGGCGGCCGCGCTTGCGCATTTCGCCCATAATGGCGTCCAAATAATATAAGAACCTGTAGGGAAATTTGTAAAATTTCTGAAATATAACAATCAGGAGCTCAGGGTCCCGTCCGCTCTCGATCGAGACATATTCAGTACTAATTCTGCTATTCATCAAACCTCTCAGTGACTCGATAAATAAAAACCACTTACTTCCCGAGCCAGTTCCTTTGTCATTGTCCATTGACCTAAGTCGCCCTACAGTTCTTCAAAATCCGTCGTTCTCCATCCCAAACACTCGCCTATTACAGGAAAGTGCATCGATGAAGTCAACTGCTCTCGATCGAATTGACTGCTACTGAGTTCGAAGCGTCCAAACATCCTAAAAAATTGCCATTTCCTCCTATCAAAAAACTTCCCAACGCGCCAGAATATCCCTTATTTTTCATGCTGAGTAAGTGACGAGACACCATGTTGAAAACTATGACTGAAATGGTTTAACACGTGCAAAGCTGATCTTCGAATCGTCGGCCATATTTCTTTATGTTCTTGCTGGTAAATAAATTAGTTCTCAGGTCCTTTTATGAATAAAAATATGCCAGGCGTTGAATGCAAATTCAGTCATCTTGGCGCGAAAATTTAATAAAAGCAAATCAAAATTCTGACATCATGTCATCGCTCTGCCTCGAAAAATCCCAAAGATGTACTAGCAGGTCTTCTTTTTGTTTTCTTTTCATCAAATAGAAGATCTGTGGTGCTCAAATTGGGCATGGTAAGAAACACGCTTCTTTGAGGATCAAGCCCTGATCGCCGCCCTATTGAATTCTCTTGATATACTATTGTTCCGGAGTGTAATACGTTATACCGCTGATAATTGTTAGCGGGCCCAAAATGTCCTTGATTTCTGGCGATGATATGACGTGTCCGCGAAATTATTTGCATTCGTTTAAAAGCAGATTTCCCCCCCCCCCCTCCCCCCTTATTGGCGGTTAATGGTCGGTCAATTTTCTAAATAAATAAAGGAGGTAAGTTTCTAAAGAAACTGTGGTGATGCTTCGGTGGGAGAGTATAACAGGGTGATTTTGTATTATCTACTAAGTTGATAACGTAAATTGGTCACCGTAAAGTGTTAAAAGGCTGACGTTTCGAGCGTCATAAACCCTAAGCACAATCCGCAATTTCTCCAATCACTCTGACGAAGGGCTAACGCTCGAAACGTCAGCCTTTTAACTCTTTACAGTGGCCAATTTACGTTATAAACTTACCCTGAATTACCCTGTAATTTTCCAAATATACCACTTTGTATTCTGTTGGCGGCGACTGATCCCCTTCCGTTCACCATGAAAACCAAGTATTTGATTCGTACTGTTACAATTTTCATCTGTTTGAATTCTATAGATTGGTATTTAACAGCCTCGTGGAAGGCTACTGCTGAGCGTGGTGCTTGAGAAATGAATTTCGATTTTATACGATTCTCTTGTTATGATTTTCAAGAAATCTTTACTATGTTCTGTAAATCTTTGCTCTTGAACAGTTATAATAGCGGAGCTCGCAGAGCGTAGCCCCATAATTTTACAAAATAGTAGTAACCCATCAAGCCGAAAAAATTTGGATGTACGACCGTACGACCGACCGTTTAAGGTACTACTTTTAGCATGCGCGGCTAACTGTACCACGGGCACTATCTTATAATCAGTCCTCTACACGGACACGGAGAAGTTGCGAATGAAAATCCATTAATATTACCACGCACTTTATCCACAGTGGGGGCTTTAGTTTTATTGAAGAGACGTGCGGGAAAAAAATGCGAGCTCCGCTTTTAGGCTTGCCTAAATCTATATATTATTCTATTGTGCTCATGAAATTGATATTACTGAAAGACGAGCGGGCCATGTGTATATTCTATTGTACTTATAAGGTGATATCACTGAAAGACGTGCAGGCCATGTGCATCGACAAGAACAAATTTATTTTCTTTTTGACGGAGTGTCTGCCATCTGCACGACACAGTGCTATTCAACGCAGGAAGTATGTTATGGCCAGCTATTGAATAGTCTATGAAAGGTGGGCAAACCAAAGTAAAAGGGGACAACCACAAGGCCTTACGTTGAGTAATTTTTGAGTGAAACTTACCGATATCATGGTGGATTCTAAACAATCAAGAGAATATATTGCAGGAAAATATAGGCCCAGGGTCGATAAGTCCGTTATCACTTCTTTGCCATAAAACGTTGACTCTTGCGCGTGTGGAAGACTTGACTTGGATTCCCTCATAAAAGAAAAAGGGAAGAGCGTATTTAATATCCATGAGAAAGCTTCCATGTCTGGAGGATGAACCTTGATCATTTCCATTTTAGGAAACTGATACAGTAAAGCTACATAGAAAACTTTGTTTTTTCACCGCAGCTCGGAAAGTGAAATCAGAACTGCATCTCCTGACCCAGTTGACCAGCTCGTCACAGATATTTGTGTGTTAAGTCGTGTTCCCATATCACTGGAACACTGTAAAAGGAAAATGGTAGCAGCTTGAAGGTTGTAATTTCCTTTTATGAAGCGGCCTTGCTGCCAGACAGTGTGTTACTTTCACTTTACCGAATTTGGAACTTGACCCAATGCAAATATCGAAGAGCAAAACACTGCTTCAGTTGACTGATTCAAAGTCATGACCAATGATTTCCGTCACAATTCTAAGAAAAATGTAAACAAATTAACCTTTGGGTCAACATGGCTAAGAGGGTATACCAAAAACGAGAAACCGTCTAAAGTCCTTTTTTTTTCCTCGAAACATGGTTGCTTTCCTTTCTGCCCACTTATACCTGCTCCATTGGCGATCATATGTGTTTGAAGACATTAAAACAACACTTTAAGAGTGTGGATAAGCTACCACTTCCTTGCTTATCAAGTTTATATCCGACTGATGGACCGTTTGAGCTAAATGCTCGGTAACAAAGAGTGACTGTTTTTGTCGGAGAATCTGAACTTGCACCAAGGAGCACCCGATAAACTCACTGACGGCTGAATGAACAAAATGTACCGATGGCCGAAAGAAGTCCTTTTTGTCTTTTGTCTTTTTGCAGTAACAGGTACGCGTAGGTGTATGATATAGTAGCTAATAGTTTGTATTTATTCATTAAGAGTTAAGGAAATTAATTCGTTTCAAGGCGACCTCACCCGAAAATCATGAGGTTTCGATATGTAGTTAAGCTATCCAATCTATGCAATCTAATATTAGCAATTTTGTTCACTATTAATTGAATAACAGGTTCCTCAAGCATTCAGCACAAGAACACTTAATACTTGTAAAAGGGAATGTATTTAGTAAGTTCGAGGCGGATTTTTCGCACTGCATCTAGCCATCAAAAGCAGCTTCCTGTTCACTTTGTATACATGAAATTCAGTAAATCGAAATGTAGATGCAAGTATGCCGAATCAGTATTTAGAGCAGGAGAGGGAAATTATCAACAATAACGACATATTTAGGTAAATAATGCATTATCTTTCAAAGAGTCGTGAATAGCAAATAACAAGAAAGGGAATGCCAAAATGTCATCTTCATGCATTCACTTTACTTCCCTTTACAACATGTTATCTAATAGATAAGTAACGTGAAAAGGCAAACTTATCAGGTATCAGACTAGCAGATGATATATCAAGCAACATGAATTTAGCTAAACTTAGCTTATTCACAAGAAAATGTATAACAACCAGAAGACAGAATGTCCACTGAATGAGATCTCTTGAGGTGAATTTAGCCCCTGACTTAGGCCTTCAACCACTTCAGGGAATCCTGAAGGCGTTGAGATTCAAAGGACTATAATTCGAGAAAAGAGCTTGAAATTAATTAAATAATAGTGGTTTTGAGATGCTTCGAGCAACTGAGGAGGGCGAGAGCGTTCGAAAACTCCCGCGATAGCTGGGGTCTCGAGATTTTGAAAGCGGTATTTCGAGTTGTTGTTCTGTACAAAGACAGTGCCGCTGTTTACCTGGTAATTTCCGTGAAATATCAGATTACGAATTAAGTGCTCTTCCGCTACATTTATTTTTAAATTGCATGTTGTGTCTATACCGTTTGAATCAAAACATTTCTGTTAGGACAAATAGATATTTAGTACAAGCATTTTGCTGTATGGAAATATTATTTCTGAACATCCGTTCGACTAACTAAGTGAAAGTGACCTTTCGGTACAAAATTCAGTAAACGAAGAAAATTATGTCGTGACTGATCCATGTTCCCTGCAAATTTCCTGGCTTTACAACAGAAAGATGGCTTTCAAACTTGACACAATTTTCCTATCTTATAGCCAAGAAAGGCAACAAAAAGATCCGAAATATAGCTTTAGTTCACCTTAAACTGAACCTCTTCATTTCTAGGAAATCTAGAGTCAGTCAAGCGTTACTACTTAGAAATATTGATAAAATTTCGCACTTATCCTTTTCCATTTTCTTATGGATCGAAAATAACTAAAATAACTTGGGCAAATAATAGTATTTGAAAATATTTTATGCTTCTAAGCACTACAAAGGTGGTTCATATGAACGTATAATGCATCTTTCGTCGGGCAACAGATAACGCACGTTTTAAAATGATATCTTGTTGTAAGAAGGAAAGAGGTACGGTTATATCAGCAGCATTTATGCGACACTCAAAATTTTCTAGGAATCTGAACCTCATTATATTCGTCTGCAGTGATCCAGTCGCTTCAGGTATATCAATTGTTTACGATAGCGCTTTCTTGGAATTAATGCATACGAAATTAAAATCATTGACTGTATTCAGAAACCAGAATTTGTTTTGGTTCTTGTAGAGTACTTCGAAAACACTTATATCGCCCTTTTACGGCGTACTAAAAAAGAAACTATTGGCCGAAAATATAAAACAATAATAGAAGGGGTGTTCGCTTCTGCATGAAGCGACATTCGCTTTAGGATTTCTTCGCTAAAGCCATTTAGTTTACACATGTGGTTTACTAGTAAACCGGCGTCGTGTTAAAAGCGAAAAAGGTGCCGTGTTATGCCCTTCAATTTCACTAGGTCGCTTGTGTCTAAGGAGGGGGAGATTTTAAATTACAGTTTAACGAGGTCTTTTAAGGATATTGAATCTCTAGCTCCGCAATCAACTTTAGAATATCGAAAACTGTAGATTTTGTGTTTTTCAGTTTCCTTGTAAAAATGATCGCCGCCAAAATGCTCGGTTAGTACAAAGTATAACGTAGGGTGGATAATATTTTCAATAGCATTCAAATTCCCAACACAACAACGACAGATCTGATATTAAACTTACCTGTGAGGTACTGAATCACAACGTAAAAGGATCGAAAGTTTAAATGCTTTCATCGTTACGATAAACAAATGTTGCTCTGCTTTGAATATCCTTGGGTATTCAAGCTTAGTCGTTCCTTCTCCAGAAACTAAGCCAAAAAAAACTCGAAAATGCACAAGCCAACAGCAACCTTATCTTTACGATTCAGAAATTTGAATGAAGTGATGATTTTTCAATGAACACTGCATAGCATTTGCAGAGTCAAAAGCTTCCTATGATTCCGAGAATTCACGTGATATGCATGACTGAGCAGATGGGCTTCAAACGGCTTAAGGGGTCGTTTCCATTCTAAAGCCTGTCGTCAGGACCAGCATCTGATGCATCCACCGCTTGTCAATCGATCAATTAGTCATAAAAAGGTGTTACTTTAGGACCTATACTTTCATATAGTCGTGCTCTGATATTGCAAAAGTTGCATAACATAAAACAATGATCCTAATCAATATATTTTAAGATAATTAGTTAATAACACGAGATTCTAAGAATCGCACGCTGACAAAAGCAAATCAACATGATCAAGACATTATTCTAAGGCTCTGAGTGGACTTGCACCGAGCTACATGAAGGATTACGTGAGTTACAAGAGTTCAAGTCATGAGGAAAGATCCTAAAACAACCGGCTCCTTGACTGGCCTTGTAGCATAAAACGTATGGGTATAGGATGGGACGTACTCGGTGGCTGCATGGACTGAAGCTATATTAGACAATTATCACCGGTAGCATTGACCAAAACTAAGCTAACGACTTATCTTTTAGATGGTACATGTTCTTCGGTGCAGGTTATGTAGATTCAGTGGTATTCAAAGCCATGTAAGGCTAGTGAAGTGTGGCGCTTGAGAAAAATGAATTTCGACTTCATACGAATTTTAAAGAAATCTTTACTGGGATTTGCCGATACTTACTCCTGAATTTTGCTGAAATTGACGGTTATAATATTATACTGCCCAATATTATTGATGACAGTAAAACACATGCGGGTCATGTGCATCGATCGGTAAGAAAAAATCCTCGAAGAAGTTTCATTGTTAAAAAAATGAACCGTGATCATTGCCTTGTTAGGAAACTGATACAGTTGTTTACGAAACTATGCTTATTCACTCAGGCCGGAAACTGAAATCAGGACTGCTTCCCCTTATACAATTGACCTGCTTGTTATATAAAGATTTTTGTGTGTTAAGTCATGTTTCCATATCACTGGAACACTGTAAAAAGAAAATGGTGGCAGCTTGAAGGCTGTAACTTCCTTTAATTGAGTGACTTTGCTGCTAGACAGTGTGTTACTTTCACTTTACTAAATTTTGAACTTAAGCCAATGCAAATATCATACAGCAAAACAATGTAAAACACTCCTTCAGTTGACTGATTCAAAGGCGTGACCAACGATTTCCATCACAATTCTAAGAAAAATATGATAGTCTGAGAACAAATATAAATCTTTACGTCAATATGGCTTAGAGGGTATACCAAAATAACCCGGTCGAATGGCTAATTGACTTTCTGCTGAAATGTAAACGGGACAAAAGTTCATAGAACCGCCTCGAGTCGTTCTTCTTTTCCTCGAAACACTCTACCCACTCATTTCTGCTCCATTTTCGATCATGTTCGCCAAGGTAAATGCTTCAAGACGTCAAAACAACACTTAAACAGTTTAGATAAGTCATTACTTCCTTGCCTATCAAGTATATCTCAGACTTATTGACCGTTTAAGCTAAGAGCTCGGTAACAAAGAGTAACTGTTTGTGCCGGATAATCAAGACTTGCACCAAGAAGCACCCGATAAACTCACTGACGGCTGCATGAACAAAATGCACCGATGGCCGAAAGAAGTTCTTTTTGTCTCCTGTATTTTTGCAGCAACAGGTATGCGTAAGTGTATGATATAGTAACCTAGTTTGCATTCATTCAATGGAATTAATTTGTTTATTGAAAGCGACCTCATTACCAAAATCATGTGGTTTCGATCTGTAGTTAAGCTATCCCAACTACGCAATTTGATATTTTCAATTTTGTGTACCATTAACCGATAACAAGTTCCTCAAGCATTCAGCACAAGAGCAATTCCTAATTGTAAAGTATTTAGTAAGGTCCAAGCGCATTTTTCACACTGCATCTAGCCATCAAGTGCAGCTTCCTCTTTCACTTTGTATACATGAAATTCAGTAAATCGAAATGTAAATGCAAGTATGCCGAAGCAGTATTTAAGACAGGAGAGGGAAATTATCAACAAAAAAATCAACAACAACATATTTAAGTGTATAATGCAGTATCTTTCAAAGAGTCGTCGATAACAAATAACCAGAAAAGGAAGTGTCGTGTGTTATCTTCCTGCATTCGCGCGTAATTAATCCGACTCATCATAAGGAGTCCTTTACACTTTACTTTCCTTAACAACAACAACATGTTATCTGGTTAATAAGTAACGTGAATAGGTAAACTTATCAGGTATCAGCCTAGCAGATAATATATCAAGGAACATGACTCTAGCTGAACTTAGCTTATTCACAAGAAAAAGTATAACAACAAGAGGACAGAATGTGCATTAAATGAGATATCTTGAGGTGAATTAAGCCTCTGACTCAGGCCTCCAACCACATCGGGGAATCCTGGCAAAGGAGCTGAGAATCAAAGGACTATAATCCGAGAAAAAGGCTTGAAATTAATCGACGAATAGTGGTTTTATGATGCTTTGAGCAACTGAGGAGAGCGAGAGCATTCGCAAACCCTTGCGAAAGTTTGGGTCTCGAGATTTTGAAAGCGGAGTTTCGAGTTTCTACACAGTCTAGTGCCACTGCTTACCATGTAATGAGCTTGTCGTGAGATGTCAGATTACGAATTAAGTGCTCTTCCGCTCCATAATGTTTAAATTGTATGTTGTGACTATACCGTTTGAATCAAAACATTTCTGTTTAGACAAATAGATATTTAGTAAAAGCATTTTGCTGTATGGAAATATTATGTCTGAACATCCGTTTACTAACTGAAAGTGACCTTTGGGTACAAAATTCAGTAAACAAAGAAAGTTATGTCGACTGGTCCATGTTCGCGACAAATTTCCTAGCTTTACAACAGAAAGGTGGTTTTCAAACTTGAAACCATTTTTTATTTTATAACTAAGCAAGGTATCCAACGGATGCGAAATAGCTTAAGTTCACCCTGAACTTCACCTCTTCATTTCTAGGAAATCGGGAGTTAATCGAGCATTACTACTCAGAAATGTTGATAGAATTGCGCACTTATCACTTTCCATTTCCTTATGGATCGATGGCCGTTTTATACTCAAGACGTATTATTCCTCTAAAAGAACTTGGGGAAATAATAGTATTTGCAAATATGTCATGCTTCTACAGAGTAGAAAGGTAGTTCATCTGAACGCATAATGCGGCTCTTTGAAGGAGAGACCTGCATTACGCGTTTAATACATCTTGAAGATGCAGTACAAGGTTAGTCCATATGAACGCATAATGAATCTCTTTGTTTAAAGGCGGGCAAAGCACGTTTTAAAATGAGGTCGTGTATAATTAGAAAAAGAGCCACAGTTATGTGCTTGAAGTAAATGGGCTCCTTCACGATTGGTCTTTAAAGTCACTCAGAAGAAATTCAATTGTTTTGTGATACCCTCAGTCTTTCTTTGAGAGAAGGTTCATCTCAGATTTCGTATTTATTCATCATCCATTTTCTGTTTCTTAACTCCCCAGGACATCATGCTCGTTTCTGTTTCTTTTTGAAATCATGGTCTTCGTAGCGACTTCTTTTTCTTTTCCTTTGCCAGAAGACAATTTCACAACTTCCAACACGGCCGAGACTTCATTGACCACGGCGACTGTTCGTTTTAATTTGGCCGCCCATAATACTATGAATTATTCGTCTCTCGTAGTTTGTCTTTTTATGCGTTCCGGCTTAATATTAGACGTATCACATGAAAAACTCTTTGTCCAAAAAGGCAAAAGCCAATAAAATAATTGTCATTTCCCAATTTATATTTAATTGTTAAATAGCAGATCAACTAATAATCAATTGCTGAGCCCGAAAGATCTTCAACCTAGAAATATACCTAAAAAATATTACCAGTATTAGACAATCATCCAGAATCATTGACTCAATCAAAATCATTGAGGGGGAATTATAAGGATGCTACAGAGCCTTTATGGGGGATCAGGTAGATTTTATTGTAACGCAACCAAAATTTTCCCTTCCCTTTCCCCCTTGCGATAAATAATGACCGATGCCTTGCAATATCATTTACAGGATCCATTCAAGCTATAGTTTATCCAAGTATAATCTCTGCTCCAGAAAAGCCAACAAAAGCCTTCACCGGCCACACTGTGTCATTAAAGTGGCATTACAATTCAGGAGATCTAAAGAATAGTCTTTTCGAAGTGGTGTTTGGTATTTGGAAGAGTCCTGGCTTCCTGAAAACAAAGTTGATAGCTGTCAACTCAACTGGTTTTGCCTCAACGAGGTCTTCATATAAGTCATCTGTGGGTTGGGCAGGAAATTTGACATCCTCTATCGCAGTGTTTGAACTGTACAATGTAAAACTAAAAGATAGCAAGAAGTATGGAATTGTGGTGGAATATGGTCTCCAGCATACCCCGTTGACCGACACAGTTCAGCTTCAAGTTAGTAAGTAATATCGTTGAAGACAACTCGGAGTATGTTGGCACTAACTCAAAATGATACTTTCGGTTGCTGTCATTATGGTTCATCTGTAGGTTATAAGACGGAGTCCGCTGAAAAGAGGTACATGCATGTCTCTTCAATGAAGGCACCAATTGATAAGGTTAGAGGGTCATTGTTTTGTTCTGTCGGGATCAAAGTTAGAGTTCCTTGACCGGAGGGGTCTCTGAATTATCAAAATAAATCGATAAAGGTTATTTCTAGTTACATTTAGTTACAGTACGATTGATCCAGATAAATTTGTTTGCAGCCATGCCTGATCTACCGAGAATCACGAACGTCAGTAAACCAGCGCCGCTCAGGAAAGGACAGAACGTGAACCTTACATGTATTGCCCAAGGCTTGTCTCCTGTTCAAGTAATGTGGAAAAGAAATGACAAAGTATTAGTCAACGGTACTTCTAAAGCCATATTGACCCTAAGAAATATTACAGCTGAGGACTGCGGCGATTACGTTTCTGTCGCTAAAAACACCGCCGGAGAAGATACTAGGACTGTTATCCTACTAGGTAAATGGTTTCCCATACGCTTGCCAGACAAAGTTTCTTAAGGTGATTCCTCAATAAAAAAAATTATCGCACAATTTTTTTAAACTTTAGATAAGTCACCGTGCTTGTTTAGGAGATATATGCGTCAGGTACTGGCACTAATCACACGCGTCATTTCACAGGTTTATGGTATATATGGTGCAGCTGGAAGGAAGGGTTTTCAAAGTGACACGTGAAAAAAAACTTGATAGGTAGAAATTCTCAAGCGTATGGAACAATTTGGTTCATAATTTGTGAGAAAATCACGCAAATTTAAACGATATTGACTCAAAACGTTCCACGAGTCGTTCCTTTCGAGTTCATGATTTGTATTGGGCTTCGAGCACGCTTTTAGCTTTATCTTTTTTCCGTTCGAAGTTTTTTTTTTAATTTCCCTAATTTAAAGGGGATAATTTTTTCATCAAAATTATGCAATAAAAATATAGGTCACCTTCCTCATTCAAGAGCTGAAGACCATCGTACCTCTTTAAATATACCGTGTTCTCGGAATGCGCGCGCGCTCATTCCCCTAATTACATGATTCTTATGCGCAATACAGGATGCGCAGTGCAATACTGAGGAATCACCTTAGGATGAAGCTCCGAGCGTTAGCCCTTCGTCAGAGCCCTTCGTTCTGACTCTCGAAAGGTCAGCTTCAGAAACTCCATATACGATGGCCAATTAATACGGCATTATCAATTCAATTGATGAAACCAAATTATATTGTCAAATCCCTAACTGACGCAGCACTACAATTTCTTTAGGAACTTACCCCCTTTAACGCAAGGCAAACCGACTACCACTGGTCTCGTTGGTCCTTCTAGCAGATCACATAGATAGTCAAAGAATTTCCCCATAAATCATTCTTGTTATGTCAGTTTTGCATTGCGTTCAATGCTCAAATATGGATCCTAAAATTCCTTCTCATTGATTACCTGACGAGCTAATGAATACACCTTTCACCGTTGCCCTTCATTCTATTTCCCCTGGAATTCCTCTTAAAAAACTAATTTTCCTGCTTGAAACAGTACTTCCGGAAAGCCCAACTATACTGAATTCAGACAAAATAGTGACCAGTCCCAACTGGACGCTACGATGGTCAGCGGTTGAAAGTGAAGGAGAGCTGCAGATGACGTATACAGTTTGGCAAAAACGTGATAGTGAAGAATCATGGCAACTGGAAAATGTTACAAGAAACATATTTCACTTTGGACTTGAGGATAATACATCTTACTCGTTCGTGGTGAAAGCTTGGAACAAATGTGGAGACAGTATGTTGGACAGAGACAAAATGCTGAACATATCCACCGACTTTAAAAACAAAGTTTCACAAGGATATCGCGTCATATCTCGCGAAACAGTTCCAACAGAAAACATGGTTCCGACAGGTAAGAAAATGGGTAAAAAAAAAATCATCACTACTGCCCTATATGTTTCATCTTAGTCAGTTTATTTTCGGTCAATAGGTCACATAAAAGTTTGCAGGTACATGGTGGCTGCCACTAGACTCAATTTTGCTCATAGGCGTAATTGTGTACCTGAACGTTTCATGGTTATCGTAGACAAAATGCCACATAAACATGAATGACTTTAAAGCCCAGAAATTGGGTTGTTTTGTAGGTGAATGTAGAGAGAGACTACGTGACTGAATCTTCTTGGCCAAGAGCATAAAGCTGGGGAGGGGAAGAGGCACAAAGTAATGACCGCGGTTTGGCTCAAAACCATGGACATGCCAATCTAGTGAACCAATCAAAACTTCACCCCATTTCCCAGATGTTAACTGTTTTAAATTTCATTCGACAGAGACTGAGACTACACTGACTCCATTCTCCAGCAGCGGACAAACAGACGTCGATTCCTCGCGGAAAATTGATTTCATCATTTTAATAGTAGTGGGCATCATAATTTTAATGTTAATTGCAATTGTGGTTCTGCGGAAAATTATCCAAGACAAAGAAGATGGTCAAAGTAAGTAACTTAAAGCGTGCCCTTTGATTGAATGTTGTAAGACAAAAGCTGTAATACATGTTATAACAGAGGCTAATCAGGAAAAAGGATAATTTTGTATTCATATGAAATGGAGTCACCTAAAGTTCAAAACAAAAACAGGCAAATTGCCTCTACAGCAAGAAAACACAATTCATTCGAGCCGCCATTGATTTTAGTTTTGCATCTGATCGGTTGGGGAGTTATTTTAGAACAATCACAGAGCAGAGTGAAGTAAACCATTACAATTTAGATATTTTTTAAACAATGTATGCCTTATAAATCAGTTACAGATAGCTCAACCATCAATGATGAAGAAGACGAGGATAAAGCTTTCAGTCTTTTGAAGACGTGAAATCATGTTAGCGTCAAAGGGAACGAAAAATCTTCGTTAAAAAGAGTAACAATTTTTCTATTTTTCTCTCCAAAACTCCATAGGACCCCAAGATTTGTGGAACGGAGGGTAAGTATTCAGTGGCGAATTAATCTTTACGAGGCATTATTTCAATATCTTTCTGTCTCCTATCAACGGGAAACTGAAGAAATTTAATCATATTTAATCATATGATATTCAGCTTTTTTTAATTTTGTAGATTCGCTTGAAAAAGTTGAAGTTCATCGAGCTAGACATAAAAAAATATATGTATTAATAATGGTAATAGGACCGTATGGAGTCCAATTCGGTCTGTAATCATACGAGTGATTAACAAAATCGGACGACCGCGAAGCGGAGTCCGATTGGTTCATCACGAGTATGATTACTGACAGAATTGGACGACAAGAAATCCTGTTATCAATTAATTTTCAATTTCAATTTCCGAAAAAAAATACACCTTCAACAAATATCTCCAGTGGAGACAGTGTCTTTAGTTAAATATTCCTCCATTTTGGAAATTGCCTCGTTTTTCTTTGGATAAGTGGTTGTTGCTATGGTTATTGTGATCAATTCTGTGATTGGTGGATTTAGCTGACTGGACCTAGTATAACTAGCTGCTTCAACTGTCCGATTACAGGTGTCCGATTACAGCCAACTATCCGATTACACTGTCCGATTACAACTGTACATAATGATAAGTGAAAAATGAAGCAGCTGATGCACCAATCACATTTGAGGAAATTGTAGTGGTTATGATTAAACACTGTATCAATCAATGTTATTTTTTCATTGATTAGGATAAGTACTCGAATTGAACCAAAAGTTACGTCCGGTCGATGAGTTGATAAACAACAAAAATATAGATTTTCATAATTTGATATGGATTGCTTTTTCAGGTTAACCACATTGTTTTCAAATTTACGAGTAAATTCTGCCTTTGAACAGGTGGGGAAAGAATAATCTTTATGGTCTCTTTTAGTGTATACTGAAACAGCTCAAGGCATTCAAGGCGCGCTCTGATTGGCCACTTAAACGCCGAACATCCCTTGCTATTCACCTCTGAGCAACTCGCAGGGGGATTTAGGTCCAAAATATCGTAATCGTTAAAGGAATAAATAAGTTAAGATCATCTTTTTGTGCTATTTAGTATTTACTTAAACAACTATCCACCTCAGAGTGGGTGGTTAACGAGGATAATTACCTCGCCGCTTCGGGGCTTGGTAAACATCCACCACCAGCATTCATCTACCACAAAACGTTATCTACTACGGTGAAGAGTTATAAGCTACCGTTGATTTAATCCAAAGATTGCTTCACTATTACTATTTCCAGTTGTTCTCATTGCCACAAAAAGGTCGAATGCTTCATGATAGTTTGGTTTAGTCACCTGAGTTGATAATGCGAATTAGCCACCATGAAGAGATTAAGGTCAGCTTTGTTGGAATGGCATCCTGAAATTCAGTTCATGCCAAGAACAAAAACCGATTCATACATTGATCGACTCACCACAAGTACCACCCAGTCCTGAAAAATTGAAGAATAAGAATTGCCTTACTGAAATATTCTCTTTTACCCTTGACGTAACCTCATCGCCTCCAGAGACCTAAGTATCTAACCTCTAACAAAACCAATTTATTAAATGATTTGTTTGCAGGCTCATGAGAGTTCTACAAAAACAGAGCCAGTGACGACAGTGGTGACTTCACTGGGACTTTCACAATCCTCGCTGACGAGAGAACAACCAGTATCAGCAATAGTGGCTAACACTGAGGAAGGAACAGGAGAGACGCCCGAGATGAGCTCCGTTGCTGCTGCATGCTCCTCTGGTCAGCAGGTCATGTCCTTAACGACGTTTTCCTCACGTGAAAATTATGAGAGTTCTTCAGAAAGAGAACCAGTGACGACAGTGTTGACTTCACTGGGTCTTTCACAATCCTCGTTGACGAGAGAACAACCAGTATCAGCAATAGTGGCTAACACTGGGGATGAAACAAGAGAGAGACCTGAGATGAGCTCCGTTGCTGCTGCATGCTCATGTGGTCAGCAGGTCATGTCTTTTACGACGTGTTCTTCACGTGAAAATTATGAGGCGTTGCACAACTCCACTGAAGTGAACGCCCAAGTTGCAGCAGCTCCAAATGCAGGGAATGAAAACATTGTCCAAGTTCAAGAGGAAACAGTCCGACGTCCTGACACGTTCAGAGAGAACAAACCTCCAAATAACACAACTCAAGGAGTGAATCATTCGGAAGATTACCTGCAACCAGTGGAGCACTTACACTTACAAGCTGCGTTTCAAAACGGAAATAGCTCCCGATGTTGTCGTGGAAAGATACAAACCTTGCCTCAAGGTCGTCCTGTACCTAAGCCCAGAGGAAAATTGTCCACGTTTGCAGGAATGACGTCAAATTCGCGCAGGCAAGGGGTTCAACAACAAGCAGATGTCGAACGAGTTAACCAATCAAGGTTCTGCACTCCTCATCCAAGAGTTCTACAAGGAGAACACAGTTATCTGAATGATAGATGTGCAGCAACCCCGTATGAGAGCCCAAGTTATCCACAATCAGTTTTACCTTCTACTTCCAGGAGGGAGTCACCATACACGAAAGTGCAGAACAACACCAACTGGGAAGTGCCCGGCAAACGCTTGAGACTATTTAAAAGGATCGGCGGTGGAACATTCGGTCAAGTGTGGGAAGGTGCTGTATTGGATGTGCGTAATACTCAAGGCTGGTCTATTGCAGCTGTTAAAATGCTAAAGGGTACGTGCTACTGCTAACAAAATATAAAAATGCCTATAAATCCGTCCTGACTATCGACAGCTTTTAAGGCGAAAGGACGGAGCACTAAATCTAATACCTCATATAATTCTCTCAGAGGTGTTTGCATGCACTGCTAAAAATCTTAGATTCGTAAATGATATTTTCTTTGAGATAACTAATCTAGGACTGGGAAACATCACATGATCATGCAGCTTCTAATTTCGCTATCTCTTACACACACAAAAAACACGTTATAATTTAAAACCAAAGAGGTAATGTTACATTAAAAGTGCTTAAAATTTAAGATTCATCTTCGTTCTCTAATGAGTGAGGAATTAGTAGCATGTGCTGCTGGATCACCAGTAACAAGAATTGATAAAGGCACATTGTAAAGCAAGCAGTACTTCTTCAAAAAGAAGGAAAGAGTTTTGTGTCGTATCAATAAGTTATTGAGGAAGTCGCAACTCAATCAGAAAAACTCTTCATTTTTGTGTAAGGATAAGCTACGTAGTAAAATCCTCAAAACAAAAACTTTGAAAAGAAAAATTCTTTGGACCAAGTTTTCTGAAGGAGCGAATGAACAAGATTAAGTTAGAAATACTGTAACTAAAGTTCTCGTGACATTCGCTGTTGCAGAAAATTCCTCGAAGTCGGATCGAATGGATTTGTTGTCAGAGCTGGACTTGTTGAAGAAACTTAAACCCCATCCTAACGTGATACAATTGTTGGGCTGCTTGACAAAAGACATACTCCGATGTAAAGGAGGGCGTGAATTTAGTGAGTCGGATTATTTCTATCCTATATGCGAGAAGTAAAGATATAGTCGGGAAGGGAAAAGTCTGTCTTTGTTATATCAAAACTGAAAAACATGCACCCTGAAGAGATTTGATTTCTTTGTTTGCTATTGTTGCTTGTTTGTATGTTTGTTTGTTGGTTTTTTCATAATCACACCCCGATTGCGTTCTTCGACGGGACGAGGAGACTGGGACAGTCGCTTTTACTTCAGAAATTGTTGTTTCAAAAACCAGAGCTGATCGGAAATAAAAAAATAAATTGTATTAGCGGCTAAATGCAGTTATTTGATGGCTAGAGTAGGAAAATAATCGATCTTTCTCTGCGTCAGAATGCCATTGTATAACTTCGACTCCAAGGATTCATTTTCTTTGCATATTCAGGGCCGCCTCTTGTTATTCTGGAGTTTGTCCCTCATGGTGATCTCCTTGGATATCTAAAGAAAAGTAGAGGCGAGACAGATGACTACTACGACGTTGAATGCGCAGAAACTTCATTGAAAATACCAACAGGACAACTTTACAAATTCGCTTGTGATATTGCACGGGGAATGGCGTTCATATCTGCTCATCAGGTGTGGTATTTCACTTAATCTGTTCCATTTTCATCACACGTGATATATTTAACAATTGCTCAGCGATATATTTAACGATTAAATATCTATCCACGGCCACTAAGGTGAAAAGTTGTGTAAGTATATACTAAAATACTTAGATAACATAGCACGAAAAGATGATTTTATCTAATTTATTCCTGCAACGATTACGATATTTTCGGGCTCAAATCCCGCGCGAGTTGTTCAGAGGTGAATAGCAAAGGATATTTGGAGTTTGAATAGCCAATCAGAGGGCGTCTTCAACACTATCCACTGTTTAGTATATACTAAACTCGAGTGTACACTTCGTCCATATGCGATATTTCAATTTGTTTATATATCTAGCTTTCATACTAACAGACATTTTATTCTCGTGCTAAGAACGCTTGAGAGGAAACTAACTAAACATGGACAAACACAAAGTTAAGAATTAAGAATAAGAGGTGCAAGTCTTTGTCAAAATTAAAAATACAACATTTCAAACTGAATTGAGAAAACCTTCGTGAAATTCAGTTCTCAAGGAATGACGATAATTCAAAACGATAGTGTTGAGAAATTTACTACACGAGGTTAAACACTGGGCGAAATATTATTTATCAAATTGTTTGCTCACTCGTAGTTCGTTCACCGAGACTTAGCAGCGAGGAACGTGTTGGTTGGCGAGGGTCTGCGCTGTAAAATCACTGACTTTGGAATGGCAAGAGATCTTGGCAAAGATAAAATTTATGTCAGGAGGTCGAATGTAAGTAAGCATGTACCCACTAACAGGTACGAAAGAGTGCGTACTGCTCCCCCCCTCCCCACTCCTCCCTTCCACGACCTTTCAAATTCGTTACTTCTCAGACTTGATCACATTGATCCTAGTATCTCAAACTTTTGGAACTTAGAAATTTATCGACAACTGAACTTACAGAACACTCATTCTGGCTCTATACCGAAAGTGATTAAATGTTCATCTCGTTATTTCATAGGGAGTTGTACCAGTGAAGTGGATGGCAGTTGAATCACTAACAAAACAAGTTTTTACCACAGAAAGTGATGTGTAAGTAGATTGATGAGCTTGAAGTAAAAGTGATAACACTTTCCCAAAGGAATATTAACTCAGCGCCCTTTTTAAGAGTTCAATGTCTCTTTAGCGTGAAATCAAATCTTCATGTTTCCCCTCCGATGTTTCCTGCTGAACAGTAACCTGATCATGTAAGAAAGCGAGAAAAGTTCCTTGTATGGGATAGATTTTTCGATGGTCTACATTACAAGAGACTCTTCGCAAACCAAAAATAGTGATAATCATCTGAGACAGATAGCGGTAATATAATATACATATAATTTTTTTTCTTTTTGTCTTTCCTTTTTTTCAGGTGGAGTTATGGCATCGTCCTACATGAGATATTCACACTTGGTAAATGAAATTTTTTCAGGTTTTTGGGACTTGGGGTTATTTGGACTCCAATTTCAAACGTCGTCAGATTTTTTTTTTTGGAGTAAAAACCGTGAGATGGCGGAGAAAGCCTGAGGAGAACACGATATCAGCCTAACTAAGTCACTTCTTGTCGAGGAGGCCTGACAATCACCCGTGTGCTGATTATAGACCGTTAAACTGGAATTTCAAGTGCGATCGTGGGGGGCTGGTATCGAACCTGCAAACAGAAAGTATCATTGTGATCATTCAGGTGTGGGTAGTCCTGGAAAGAACAATGCGAGCGAAAGTCATCATCAGAGGTCTCTGTGACGGAGATTCGAGGATGTTGATAAGTCAACCATTGTCACTGACGACAATCCTTTTCAGAACTACTATAATCCGGACGTGTAGACTACACAATCAACTGCTGATCTCAAACCTTTCACTCTACTGAAAAGAAAATTTGCAAGTCTGTTATTACTCAGTACTATCTTTTCTACAGAATCTTCTTCTTCAGCTTTCTGGGAGCTGACATCTTCGCATGCATACAAACTAGTATTTTTTTTCTGAGTCAAATACGCAGTATTTTTTATCTTTGCAGGGGGGAACCCTTACGATGGAATGAGCGGACAAGAAGTATTTACATACGTGTCGCATGGTCATAAATTGCGAAGGTCGTCAGGCGTGAGCCGAGAATTGTACGTAGAATCACGTTCCAGCTAGATTCACACTTATGAATATGCCTCACTTATGAAAAGGCCTATTCATAAGTGAGACCCAGAACCCTTTTGGATTAATAATAAGTAATAAATAATTATAACGGCTGATCAGAAGAAAGACAGACAGTTGACAGTTGGATTTTTGGTTTTACCCCGCGAAAACTTATCAAATTGATCATTAAAGCAGAAAAAGGTAATGTTTCTACATTCATTCGGACAACTTGTTATCTTATCCTTGATTCCCACAGGTATAAATTGATGCTTCAGTGCTGGGACCAAGAGCCATCTAGGCGACCGACATTCGAATCAATTACGTCGTGGATGGAAAATTTAGCGCATCCTCACTGTACAGAAAGTCGGAATACCTCCCAAATTATAAGCTGGGCGTAATGTATATCAATGAACTTTTACCCACTAACAAGGTTGGAACAGAAAATACTTCAATACCAACAGGGAATGGAAGTCTTGATAAATTTTTCTGGCTTTAAATTACCATGTCGGCAAGAGAAGATAATCCTTTCTTGATGTTAATCGCGGTTCAAGGTTTTTCCTTTAGTTACGTTATCCAGCAAAGAGGTTGGAATCAATTATTGTCTATATTTTTACATCACAGAATCGATACAAATAACAATTCCTAGGTTGGACGGCATTCATGTAGTAATGCTTATGTTTGTTTTATAGCTGTACAAAAAATAGGAAGATTTTAAGTATATTATTATATGAAAAACTTTATTTCTAAGTTAAATACGGTTAAAAGTATCATTCGTACAAATAAAACGTATGAAACTCTCTTAAACTGGTTTACATATTGGTGAAAAGAAAAGTTAAGTTCACTTGGCATGAACAACATGGAGAGATTTTCACTTACACCAAAAGCCAAACATGCCAGTCAAACCCTCCGCAGTGTATCTTGGGTAGTGTCACCGATTGCCCCTTTAATCAAATAACACTGGGTGGCCGGTTTACTTTGGCTCCTGGGGAGGCCAACCGACTGAGTTGCTTCACCAATGAAGCTGAATATAGGAATGGAAATGATCAACTGAAAACACTGCCGTAGAATCTACACCTGGATGTCCCTGCCATGGCGGTGGTCCAGGAAGGGGGAATGGTGCGAGCTCAACCAGACCTATCTTCCTTCAGTTTTTGGACTCAAATATTTTTTCTTTAATGCCAACCAGAAAATTTACTTCTGGTGTGCGCCATTGAAGAATTCTCCGTCAGAAAGTGCACGCAAACAGTTTTTCGTCACTTTAGTCGCCTCACAACTAACTCAGATATCCTACTTTTCACTAGGCTGAGTTTCTTATCCTATGCGAAAATTGATGTCTTGATATACGGAGATGCTTCCAAATTTTGTAAGGGTGTTGCGGATAACTAACCGCAAGCTTCTCGAGCTAATATACCTACTCCTTGGTTGAGCTCATGTAGTTTGCGCCTGAGCCTTTCCAAAGGTGGGTTTCTGTTATTTGCGATTTGTTTGGTTTAATCAAGTTTGTTAATAATGATCATTCAGTTCTGGAATAATTAACCTATTTGACATTAATTCTATTTAACGAGAAAGGCTTAACAGCATCATAGAACTTTGGATTTTAAAAACTCTGCTCTACGCCAAACGTGCTGCGCTGCTGAATTCTTTCCCCATTAAAGCCCATTACAGACCAAAACACATGGTTGGTTTTTGAAAAACATTTTCAGGTGTCTTGGATGTATGAATTCTCCATAATAGTGATCAGAATTTCATACTCCCGGTAATATTAACCCGTTGTATACATGATATCGCCAATCAGCTGCTGACACGTCACTCACCTTCCGCGTCACTCAGTTAGGTTGATGAATGAACAGCGGAGCCTTCAACATTCTCAATCCGAAGTCGTTTGTTGGAATTTTTTCAGATTATGGCTGCCAAAACACTAAAAAATCCGTATTACTTACAGAAAGCGACGTTCAAACTTTCCTAGAAGGGGAAGAAAACCAAAATACGGAAAGAAAAACCGAAAGTTGCGTATTCAGTGGCTTAAGTAATGGCATTTCTCGCGGCTGAGAACGAAAATCGACAACTGGAATATTTGTCACCAGCCGCTTTTTGGCCGTGTACCTGAAAGATTTCTTCTGTTGGTAAGGACCAAGTAAATAACTAAGAATTTTGCGTATTGAAAGTTAGGCCTGTTGTTTGTTTTTGTAGTGTTTCAAATCATTTCTTTTTTTTTATCTTAAGGCTTAGCGCCCACGCACTTTACGATTTTTATTCGGGGATTGTCGATCCTTTTATTTTCATCTGTTAATTAAGTCGCCTTTTCTTGTCAGTAAAAGGCTATTGCGTTTATATGATAAACAAAATAATACATGGTTTCTTCTCGTGCTTAACTCGACATCTCACTCGTGAGCTATCAAGCAAACTTTCGAAGGGAGATTCCATATCTACGCGTACCCATGTAATTATTCTCTATGTACTGTTTAAGTTTCTGCGAGATAAAATTCACAAAACCAACACTGAGAGATACTTTGGCCTGGAAATAACGTCTAGCAATATATTTGCTTTGTTATACCTTTTGTCAAGCCAAGCTTTCATTTCCTTTGTTTTCATTTCCTTTGCATTGAGAAAAAAAAAGCCAGACGCATTCTCTCGGTCAGATTCGCCTCATGGGAAAAATAAAAATAAAAAGCGCAATGGAGTAGGATTTCGGATCAAAACCTTCTGGGTTCTGGATTTTTAGCTCCTGAGACAACTGAATTTGTCCAGTTCCAGTCATTTGTATTCCAGATTCTTCAGTCCTTCAGACTGGTAGTTCACACCTTTGAAGAGAAGGTTTCTTGTATTCAGCCATAACTGAAGAAGACGGACGTTCATATCGAAAGGGAAGGACACTGTTGAGATCTCTCTAAGTTTCTCGAGCAGCATATGGCCCGGAAGCTGAGTATTCAAGCCGTGAACGAGCTCAACTATAAAGATTTTATTTCAACCTTCGC
>NC_142682.1:17926878-17971878 GCF_964200805.1 Pocillopora damicornis
CTCTTGATGAAAGGGAACCAGCGACTGGTTTTGCTGTTATTCCTTACATACAGGGTGTTACTGAACCCATCAAGAGAATTTTGAATAGCCACAACGTTAAAGTTGCTCAAAAACCTTTTCAGACTTTGGGGCATATTTTCGCCAAACCTAAGGATCCTGTCACGAAAGAACAACGAACCGACGCCATTTATTCTATTCCTTGCAATGACTGTGATGACGAATACATCGGACAGACCAAACGCCAGTTTGGTACACGGTTAAAAGAGCACCAAAAAGCGGTTTTTCTTTGCAAAAAGGAAAATTCAGCTTTATCGGAGCATACTTGGGTGGGATAATTCTAAAATTATCACTACTAATCGGCGTTACCACCAGCGCCTTTGTTTGGAGGCTTGGCACATTAACTCCGCCCACGCTCCTTTAAATCGTGACGATGGCGGTCTGCTTCCTGACGCCTATTTACACCTCGTCAGAAAAAAGGCCGCTAATTAGTGATCATATAAAAGGACCTCTTGTTGCAGCGTTTAGATCACCCCTGATGAAGGCACTAGACAGGAGTGTCGAAACGTTGGGTCTATGAATTGTAACTTCTTCGGTTACATTCATTAAATCTGCAAACCAGTGTAGCTTCAAACTATGTCTGATTGTCCACCTGGTTGCCGTGTGAACTTTAATAGAGTTTAGGATAATTCATAAGGGTCTTATGAGTGACCACCGGCAGTTGAGAGACCGATGAACTCTCTCTGACGACGCTCGCAGAAGTGAAGATCTTCGTCAGGCTAAGTCACTTGCGAAATTTGCAGAGGCGAAAATAGCAGATTTTGATGCGCAAATGCATAAATCAGTTGAATGAGTCTATATAACAAATTTTTAGTCGTTCTTTCTTGTGGTGGGGCCACCTGAGTGAAGTAGAAGATGTGAAAACGGTGCATATTTGTAATAAACTCAATAGTCAACACAAACAACTAAATGCCCAATAAACCCTCTTTGATGGCACTAACGGAAATTTAAATCTGGTGCAAGCTAAAACACATGCAAAATTTGCTCAAACCATGGTATGACTCTTCTCTACGAAGAGCACATAAGGCATCCTAGCGAACAACGATATCGAACCATCTGATCTCTAGGAAAAAAAGAACGTGATGAGTTTATTGTTACTCCCTTGGGATATCTTAAGTTTTTCTCCCTAAGGGACCTTATGCTGGTTTGTATCGGAAGGAAAATTGATTATTTTACAAAATTTAGGCGCGCAGGAGCCTGGCTGCCTGGCATTTTTAACTCTTAGGTTATTTCGGGCAGCCAGTGCCCCTATCATTGTCTGTACTATTATTATAAATTTTTCTTTCTTGTATATTTTGGGGTGAAAAAATAAAGTTGTTGTTGTTGGCAGACTCGGTGCCTTTAATCTGACACCAAACAATATGCCGGTAATTGACGCAAGGATCATTTTGACAGAAACCTCTGACTTTCTTTTAAGTCGTTTTTTGAACCTAATGGACGTCGAGCACGCCGTTCCAACGTGAAAGCCCGAATGATGCAAGAAACCACCTTAGCGAAGGAAGTCTCTATACTCTGGCCAAAGGCCATCTTGCAAATAATCCATCATACCGTTTCTCGTCTGTAGATGGCCTGTGGTTGTATGAAAATTTTGTGCTTCGCATAATTTTTTATAGATATTGTAATTTAGTGCGCAGGCGCGTAAATGATAAATGCAAACCCCACTTGCGTTAGCGAGTCATCTTCGACATAGCGCTGGATTAACAAATTAGGAAATAGCTCTGGTTTTCCTTCATCACGCACGAATCTTTCGCCTTTTACTAAAGATTTCCGTGGAGGAAAACAGTCGAATGAGTCTGTAAACCGATTTTTTGTTGCCCTGCCTTGCGGCGGGGCCATCAAGAGAAGCGAAATTAGTTTTTGATAGAAACTCGTGATAGCCATTCACAATATTTCTTCTTAAGCTTTATAGGGATCAGAAGAGGGCATTACCTTCTATCAAAAAATTTCAGCGCGGGAGCACTAAGCGGATTCGGCGCCTGTGATCTGATGCCAAACAGTTGAGGAAAAGGATTATCATAGGACAACCTTCAAGCCTGTGGACCAGAAGCGTGCTGGTCGAACTTGAAATCACGAAGGCTGCAAGAAACCACGTGGACTAACGAAAGAACAAAATAAATAAATTCATCAGTGACCAACGGCGGTTGAAGGATCGTCGAACCCGCTCTGACGTCGCTTGTGGGAGTCAAAATCTGTAGCAAGCTCAGTCAGATGCGAAATTTTAGAGACGAAAAAAGTAGACTCCATTATTGTGCAAGATCATCTTTAGGCAGGAATGAGAGACCAATCTCTCGATGGCTAAAATTCCTTCACTAGTGCATGTGGCTTCTTGCATCCTTCAGACTCTAAACAAACATCCTAGAAGTCCACAAGACTGAAACAAGACGTGGCAGATCGGCGAAAACCCCAATCGCCGCACCGGACACACCTGGCGTAAAAAATCGCCAAATGTGTCGCCGGCTCTAGATCGATCTTTGCGCCGAATGCCGCCTCGCCGTTTAGTATGAGATCAGAGGCGCCGAGTCCGCAAAGCCCTCTCCTCCCTATTTCTCAGACATCAGGTTATTGTTGTTCATTTAAATATCATTGCAGTACGTTCATTTCAACTGGGATCATGGTAGGTATAATGTTCCCTACATTGCACACATTGAAGAGATTTACGCCATGGAAAGAAGGAAAAAGAAATAAACCTCCCCCTCTCTCCGCGGGTTTAAGTCTTCTCGACTTTGCTTTTTTCCTCCTCAAAAAATTTTGCAAGTGACTGAGCTAGCTGCAGATGTTAGCTCCCTAAAGCACCCTCTAGTGGTTGATCACGAATTGAAATCTAGTTCCATGAAAACTTTATCCATTTCACTAAGGGGCCCCGCCGCTAAGCAGGGCGATGAAAAATTGGTCTATAGACTCATACAACTGTTCCCCTCCACGGAAATCTTTAGTAAAAGGCGAAAGATTTGTGCGTTATGAAGGAAAACCAGAGCAATCTGTAAGAGGGATGTAAAAGCAATATCTCGAGGATGACTCGCTCACGCAAGTGGGGTTTATATTTATCCTTAATGCGCGTGCGCAACAAGATATGCGAGAGCCTTGAAGTTAAAAGAAACACCGTCAGGCGGTGTCTCGCAATAGATAATGTTTCCAGAAAAAACGATGAGAGCAAACAAGACTGAAGCAATGTTTACAGACACGTGGTCCCTTTCTTCTAAAATTATTTATATATGAAATGGAGCCCCTTACGACATGTAGGGTGACGAATTGATAGTCTAAAGTACTTATTTATTTACTCCTCTCGACGGAAACCTTTCATTGAAAATCGAAAGTACCAGTTAGCGTAACATATTCGAGCTACAGAAATTGGAACGTAGTCGTACGTCTCACAATATGCATATCAAATGGTAGGGCGTTTAACTGCTTCCCTGTAACGAGGGAAAATTCCTTCCTGAAACTGCTGTTTCAAGTTAGTAGCCCCGCCGAAAGGCAGGGCAGCGAAAAATTAGTTCTTAGACTCATTCAGTTACTCTCCTCCACGGTAATCTTTTGTAGAAGGCGAAAGATTAGTATGCATTTTGAAGGAGAACCAGAGCGAACGTGAAGATGGAAAATTCTAGCACTAGATTGATAGCAACGCACGCTGAACATGCAAGGCTTCCGTTTTGTGGCGCACAAAACGGGGGGCTTGCCACCCCAAACCCCCCAGACTTCTTTCGGATGGACAAGCTCTGCCCTGGATACGAGGTCCCCTTTCCCTTTCCAAAACAACTTAAAGAGAATGGTATTGAGTTCAGCTAACACCCAAAACGAAAGGTGAACTAGGGATGCAACGTACTGATGCAGATCTTAACTCCTATGAGCGCCGTCAGAAAGGTCTCATTGGTCTCACAACGGCTGGTGGTCACTCATAAGACTCTGAGAGATTATCCTAAATTTCATTTAAACTTGTTTTACTTCTCGCAATGACCCTGCCGAAAGACAGGGCGACGAAAAATTGGTCTTAGACTCATTCACGACCCTTATGAATTTTCCTAAACTCTGTTTACATTTGTCCCGCTTCTTTGGATGGCCCCGCCGTAAGGCAGGGCGACAAAAAATTGGTCTACAGACTCATTCAACTGTTCTCCTCCACGGAAATCTTTAGTAAAAGGCGAAAGATTTATGCGTGATGAAGGAAAACCAGAGTGACTAACAAATTGTACGTAATAGAGGTCTGTTGAAGATGACTCGCTCTCGCAAGTGGGGTTTACATTTATCCTCTGTGCGCCTGCGCACCAAGTTCTAAGATATGTGAAAGCTTGAAGTTATAAGAAATATCGTAAAAGTTGGTGTACAAACACAGGCGGTGTCCGACAATTGATAATGTTCAGTCCCAGGAAAACGATTAGAACGAACAAGGCTGAAGTAACGTTTACAGAGACTTGCTTCCTTTCTTTTCAGCTTAATATTATTAATGATATGAAGGCCCAATAACGCGCGGGGTGACGAATTGATATTCTAAAGTACTCATTTCTTTTCTCCTCTCGACGGAAATCTTCAGTGGAAAAACGAAAGTACCAGTCAGCTTGGCAAAATTCGATTTAAAGCAAGTGGAATGCGCCTGTACGTCTTACAACATGCTCATCAAGCCATGAAAAATAGTGGAGCGTTGAACTGCTTCCCTGTAACAAAGGAAAACACTTTCCTAAAGCTGCCATTTGTTTTGCCTTATCGTATCATTTCATATTATTTTTCATGTTTATAGCCCCGCCGAAAGGCAGGGCAGCGAAAAATTACTTGTTAGACTCATTAAGTTATTCTCCTCCACGGTAATCTTTAGTAAAAGGCGAAAGATTAGTACGCATATTGAAGGAGAACCAGAGTGAACTTTAAGATGGAGAATTCTAGCACTATATTGAAAACAACGCACAAAGGCATATGGGACACTGGTCCCAAAGAGGACCACAACAATTTATGGAGTGCGCATGCACGTCAGCGCCCTGGAGAAGTCGAAAGCCTCCGGTAAAATCTTGGTTACCCTGGTTTAGAGTTTTTCTCTTGTTCCCGATATAATGTGCTTTGATTTGTGGTTATTTTGGTATGGTATAACTTAAATTCTGGTCTGTGAAAAGCAAGTAGACGAAAAAAAAGCGGGGTTCAGACAAAGCTGACTGCAGCAAACATTGCACGTCTCTGTTGATTAATCTAGCAAATAAAGTTCTGTAAATGCCTTGTTTAGCGAAAAGTGAGCGTAAAGTAAAAGAATTGTATGCATAATAAATGCGTCCACAGAGTTAAAAATGTATGACACCCAGTGAGTAACACGGTCCCAATCCAGAAACTTGATAGCTCCTTCGAGAAGTGTCCGAATTGTCGTATTTAACGAGCCGCGACAGACGAACCTGTCCGCCATAACGACAAATACTAATATTCCTCGTTTATATGGCTTCTATCAGTTCTTTGTACGGTTCATTTCCTTTATACTTGACCGGAAACAATGGATTGCATTCTTAGTATGACAAACTGGCGGACTCAGTGCCTACGATCTGATACCAAACAATATGCCGGTAATTTACGCGAAGATCAATATGACAGAAACCTCTCTGTCTTTCTTTTAAGTCGTTCTTTGAACCTTTTTAAAAACTTTTAAGTGGAGAAGTGCAAGTTGATGGGATCTTTAAGCTTTTATTGCGTCGCCTGTCCTTTGGTGGAACTCCATTAGTGAGACAGAGCTGAGAAGAGAGGAAACAAGTGTCTACAAACATTACTTTAAACGGGATCGCTACCATAGTTTTCCTAGAAATGGTTATTCATCGCTAGACACGGCCTGTGGTTGTATGAAAATTTTGTGCTTCGTATTATATTTTATAGATCTTGTAATTTAGTGCGCAGGCGCGTAAATGATAAATGCAAACCCCACTTGCGTTAGCGAGTCATCTTCGACATACCGCTGGTTTGGCCGTTTTTCTGGTGACCCTCCCAGGGACTTATGCTCGGCTTCTTGCCGTTACCTGGGGTAAGCCAGTCTCTGGTTGTTTTTCCAGTCTTGGGCTGGTTTGGCTTTTCTTCTTGGCTTTTTTGGCCTGTTGAGTTTGGTATTTTGCCAGCTCACAGGTTTTCCCAGTTTTTTGGTCACCCATCCACTTTTGGGTTATTTGTTGTTCTTTTGCCATGGGTGTAGAGTGTGTTAAGACGTGCGTGATTCACGCGTCAGTGATGATGGCTAGTTACGAAAAGGACCGTGTGATTGCACTCCTTAGGGAGCGTATTGATTTTGAAAGGCTTTCTGCCATTCAGTTTTGCCCTAGGGGCTTGATACGTATCACTTTCAAGAATGTCTCGGACAAAGAGGAATTTGCGCGTATGGGTTCTTTAGCGTTGGATGGGCACGATCTTAGTGTGACGTCCTCAGACGAGCCGCCGTCTTTGGTTTATGTACACTATTTTCCTGCTGAAGGTGACGATGTTCTGATCTGTGATGAGCTAAGTAAATATGGTGAAATTGTTAGTATTAAGCATCAGAGTTTTTCGGGAATTCCGGGCCTTCTTACTGGGTCACGTATTCTTACGATGGTGTTGTCGGATCCTGTTCCGGCTGAGTTCCGTATTGATGATTACCCGGTGCGGGTTTGGTATAGGGGTATCCCCCCGTTCTGTCAGATCTGTAAAGTTAATGGCCATAAGGCGGCGGATTGTCAGTTTAATGGAAAGTGTAGGAAGTGTGGCTCCCCAGACCACAAGGCGCATGCGTGCACCCGGCCGTGGGGTCAGTCTGCTGTCCCAATGGAGGTTGCAGTCCCTGTGGTGGTACCTGACCCCCCTGTGACTGTTGTACCGGCTGTCTCTGATAGTTCTGTTTTGGATGAGGGTGCGGATGAACCAGTTGAGGATGTTGAAGACGAGGCTCCTGATGTGGAAGATGTTGCTGTAGTTGAGGAAAATGTGGATGTGGTTGAGGAAGTTGAGGTTGCTGATAAAGAGGATGGTGAGGTTGTGGATGAGGATGTGGAAGTTGGTACCCCTGCGGGGGCTCCTGTTCCTTGCCCCTCGGGGCGTGTCTCGGGGTCTGTCCTCTCGGTCCCTGTTGTTGAGAGTGTGCAGGTTGCTTCGGGTCCTGCGGCGGTCTCTGGCCCCTCTGGGCCCCCTCAGGCTGTCTGTACTCGCTCTGTTCTTTCGCCTGTTGCTTCATGTAGAATTTTCACCCCTGAGCTTCGTAGGAAGTTTTTGTGGGGTATCGTGCTATGTTATGCCGGAGTTCCGGAAATGCGGCCTTTGTTTTTTCGTATAATGACTTTAAGTTGTGTGGGGTCTCCCCTGCTGACGATCCGGATAGGGTTCGCATAACTTATGTGAATGGGGCGGTTTCGATAGTGCATGCGAATCTTATCCGTATGTCCAAAGTGGATACTAGTGATGAGATATCTGAGGTAGAGTTTGCTCAGTTTATCCTTAAGGTTAAGGACGACCCTTCCTATAGGATTTCCTTTAGGGGGTCTATTATTGATGCGGTTGGGCCCACTGAGCACAGTAACGCTTTGTGGGTGGAGTTTTCGGACCATTGTGGGTCACAGGGCCGGATGTTGCCTGCAAAGGCTTTAAGTGTCAAGAATATCGCTCTTAAAAGTAATAGCTCTGGTGTTAATAACGTAAACAAGGCTCCGTCCTCCTCTGCGGGGGCCAATGTTAATAATGTAAATAAGTCCTCTTCCCTGGCTGATGATGGTTTTGTCAATGTTACTCGTAGCAGCTCTCGTTCTGTGGTCCCTACGGCTGCGGTGCTTGCCGCCGAGTTGCTTAAGCGTACTACCCCCCCTTCTGTTGTGGGGGTCCCGAAATGTAGAAAGAAATTATAGTAAATACTAGTTCCTTTGTAAGCAATAGTATCTACGTCTCAAAATATAGTTTAGTAATAATGTAAATAATATTGTAAATATTAGTTCCCTTTTCTGTTTTGTTTCAGTTTTGTTTGTGTGTTGTTTGGAGTGGGCGTGTTCAATTTTTGGGTGTGAGTGTGTTCAATGTTTGCGAGGTGGGGTTCGATTCCCAAACAAAGTTGGTGTCTGGTGGCCCTCGGTTTATGGTGGACCCAACCCTAAGGCATTGCACTTTCAGCCATGGGTTGGATTAGGTTTTTAGATCGGCAGGCATTGCACTACCCTCACGGGAGCCTGGCCGTTCGCCTTAAACACAAAAAAAAACTCTGGTTTTCCTTCATAACGCACAAATCTTTCGCCTTTTACTAAAGATTTCCGTGGAGGAGAACAGTCGAATGAGTCTGTAACCCAATTTTTTGTTGCCCTGCCTTGAGGTGGGGCCCCTAAATGAAGTGGAATTAATGTGATGGATTTTCAAATTAACTCGTGAAAGCCATACCCATCATTTTCTTCTTTGGCTTTCTATGGATAGGAAGAAGGCTTTACTTGGTATCAAATAATTTCAGCGCGGGAGCGCTTGGCGGATTCAGCGCCTCTGATCTGATGCCAAACAGTTGGGGCAAAGAATTATCATAGGACAACCTTTAAGCCTGTGGACTTCGAGCGTGCTGGTCGAATGTGAAATTACGAAGGATGCAAGAAACCACGTGGGCTAACGAATAAACTCTCGCTTTGAGATGAATTCATCAGTGACCAACGGCGGTTGAAGGATCGTCGAACTCGCTCAACATCGCTTGTGCGATTTAAAACAAGCAGCAAGCTCAGTCAGATGCGAAATTTGTAGAGACGAAAAAAGGTATAAATAGGGTCAGTTTCTATAGAAACTGTGGTGCTACGCTGGCGAGAGAGTATAAAAGATATTTTAGTGTTAACAACTGAGTTGAAAACGAAAATTGACCTCCGTACTCAGTTGTTAACACTAAAATATCCGAAAAAAAAGTAGACTCCATTATTTTGCAACATCGTCTTTAGGCAGGAATGAGAGATCAATCTCTGGAAGGCTAAAATTCTTTTACTAATGCATATGGCTTCATGCATATGCATCCTTAGGACCTTCACGTTCGAGCAGCATCCTCGAACTCCACAATACTAAAACAACACGTGGCGGAAAGATTTATCTAAAGCCGGCAACACACCTGGCGATTTTATTCGCCGATCGTGGCGAATCTAGTCGCTGCGATCAGCGAAAATTGCAATCGCCGCACCAGACACACCTGACGATTTTTGTCGATCACCGTGACCGGAGTATAGAATCGCCAGGTGTGTCGCCGGCTTTAGATCGATCTTTGCGCCAAATGCTGACTCGCCGTTTGGTATGAGATCAGAGGCGCCGAGTCCTCAAAGCGCTCCTACGCGCTGACTTGTCTTTAAGACGCAAGACGCTTGAGAGTAAATTCATCCCTATTGTTATTTTTCAGAGATCAGGTTATTGTTGTTCATTTAAATGCCATTGCAGTACGTTCATTTCAGCAGGGAACATTGTTGGTATAATTTTCCCTACATTGTAAACATTGAAGGGATTTACGCCATGGAATAAAGGAAAAAGAAATAAACTTCCCCTCTCTCCTTAGGCTCAAGATTTCTTCGACTTTGCTTTTTTTCTCCACTAAAAATTTTGCAAGAGAATGAGCTAGCTGCAGATTCAAACTCCTTAGAGCACCCTTTTCAACCGCCGATGGTTAATCACGAATGAAATCTTGTTCCAAGAGGGATGTAACGTACTGATTCAGATCTTAACTCCTATGAGCGCCGTCAGAGAGAGTTCATCGGTCTCTCAACTGCTGGTGGTCACTCGTGAGACCTTAATAAACTATTCTAAACTTCTTTTTTATTTATTCCATTTCTTTTAATGGCCCTGCAGAAAGGCAGGGCGACAAAAAATTAGCCGATAGACTCATTCAACTGTTCTCCTCCACGGAAATCTTTAGTTTTTTTTATATTTAAGTGAACGGCCAGGCTCCCGTGAGGGCGGTGCAATGCCTGCCGATCTACAGACCTAATCTAACCCATGGCTAAAAGTGTAATGCCTTAGGGTTGGGTCCACCATAAATCGAGGGCCACTAGATACCAACTTCGTTGGGGAATCGAACCCCACCTCGAAAACATTGAACACACTCACACCAAAAATTGAACACGCCCGCTCCAAAAAACAAACGAACAAAACGGATACAAGAACATAGAAAAAACTTAGTTACTATTATTTACAATATTATTTACATTATTATTTACATTGGTGCTAATACTAGAGTTATTACAAAACTTACAAAAGTCATTAACTATAATTTCTTTCTACATTTCGGGACCCCCACAACAGAAGTGGGGGTAGTACGCTTAAGCAACTCAGCGGCTAGCAAAGCAGCCGTAGGGACCACAGAACGAGAGCTGTTTCGAGAAACATTGACAATACCGTCACCAACCGTAGAAGAGGAGGACGAAGCCTTGTTTTACATTATTTACATTATTAACTTTACTAATTCCACTACTATTAACATTGGCACCAGAGCTATTACTATTAAGAGCGATATTCTTAACACTTAAGGCCTTCGCAGGCAGCCTCTGGGAATGCGACCCAGTATGGTCCGTAAACACCGCACACAAAACATTACTGTGCTCAGTAGACCCAACCATATCAATAATAGACCCCCTAAAGGAAATCCGATAGGAAGGGTCATCCTTAACCTTGAGAATAAACTGAGTAAACTCTTCCGCAGACACCTTATCACTAGTATCCGCTTTGGAAATACGGACAAGATTCGCATGTACTGTCATAAACGCCCCACTCTCAAAAGTTATACGGACCTCATCCGAGTCGGCCGCAGGGGAAACCCCACACACCTTACCGCCTCTATACGAAATAACGTAGGCAACATCCCCGGAACACTGGCACAACATATCGCGATACCCCACAAAAAACTTCCTACGAAGCTCAGGGGTGAAAATCCTACATGAAGCAACACGCGAGGGGACAGAGACTACAGGGACAGTCTGAGAGGACCCAACGGGAGAACCAGAGGGGCCAGAGATCGCCACCGCATACAATTCTTTTACTTTACGCTCACTTTTCGCTAAACAAGGCATTTACAGAACTTTATTTGCTAGATTAATCAACAGAGACGTGTAATGTTTGCTGCAGTCAGCTTTGTCTGAAACCCGCTTTTTTTTCGTCCACTTGCTTTTCACAGACCAGAATTTAAGTTATACCATACCAAAATAACCACAAATCAAAGCACATTATATCGGGAACAAGAGAAAAACTCTAAACCAGGGTAACCAAGATTTTACCGGAGGATTTCGACTTCTCCAGGGCACTGACGTGCATGCGCACTCCATAAATTGTTGTGGTCTTCTTTGGGACCGGTGTCCCATATGCCTTTGTGCGTTGTTTTCAATCTAGTACTAATCTTTCGCCTTTTACTAAAGATTACCGTGGAAGAGAATAACTTAATGAGTCTAACAAGTAATTTTTCGCCGCCCTGCCTTTCGGCGGGGCTATAAACATGAAAAATAATATGAAATGCTACGATAAGGCAAAACAAATGGTAGCCTTAGGAAAGTGTTTTCCTTTGTTACAGGGAAGCAGTTCAACGCCCCACTATTTTTCATGGCTTGATGAGCATGTTGTAAGACGTACAGGCGCATTCCACTTGCTTTAAATCGAATTTTGCCAAGCTGACTGGTACTTTCGTTTTTCCACTGAAGATTTCCGTCGAGAGGAGAAAAGAAATGAGTACTTTAGAATATCAATTCGTCACCCCGCATGTTATTGGGCCTTCATATCATTAATAATATTAAGCTGAAAAGAAATGAAGCAAGTCTCTGTAAACGTTACTTCAGTCTTGTTCGTTCTAATCGTTTTCCTGGGACTGAACATTATCAATTGTCGAACACCGCCTGTGTTTGTACACCAATGTTTACGATATTTTTTATAACTTCAAGCTTTCACATATCTTAGAACTTAGAACTTGGTGCGCAGGCGCACAGAGGATAAATGTAAACCCCACATGCGAGAGCGAGTCATCTTCAACAGACCTCTATTACGTACAATTTATCAGTCACTCTGGTTTTCCTTCATCACGCATAAATCTTTCGCCTTTTACTAAAGATTTCCGTGGAGGAGAACAGTTGAATGAGTCTGTAGACCAATTTTTTCGTCGCCCTGCCTTACGGCGGGGCCATCCAAAGAAGCGGAACAAATGTAAACAGGGTTTAGGAAAATTCATAAGGGTCGTGAATGAGTCTAAGACCAATTTTTCGTCGCCCTGTCTTTCGGCAGGGTCATTACGAGAAGTAAAACAAGTTTAAATGAAATTTAGGATAATCTCTCAGAGTCTTATGAGTGACCACCAGCCCTTGTGAGACCAATGAGCTCTTTCTGACGGCGCTCATAGGAGTTAAGATCTGCATCAGTACGTTGCATCCCTAGTTCACCTTTCCATCTTCACGTTCGCTCTGGTTCTCCTTCAAAATGCATACTAATTTTTCGCCTTCTACAAAGGATTACCGTGGAGAAGAGTAACTGAATGAGTCTAAGAACTAATTTTTCGCTGCCCTGCCTTTCGGCGGGGCTACTAACTTGAAACAGCAGTTTCAGGAAGGAATTTTTCCTCGTTACAGCGAAGCAGTTAAACGCCCTACCATTTGATATGCATATTGTAAGACGTACGACTACGTTCCAATTGCTGTAGCTCGAATATGTTACGCTAACTGGTACTTTCGATTTTCAATGAATGATTTCCGTCGAGAGGAGGAAATAAATGAGTACTTTAGACTATCAATTCGTCACCCTACATGTCGTAAGGGGCTCCATTTCATAAATGAAATAATTTTAGAAGAAAGGGACCACGTGTCTATAAACATTACTTCAGTCTTGTTCGCTCTCATCGTTTTTCTGGAAACATTACCTATTGCAAGACACCGCCTGACGGTGTTTCTTTTAACTTCAAGGCTCTCACATATCTTGTTGCGCACGCGCATTAAGGATAAATATAAACCCCACTTGCATGAGCGAGTCATCCTCGACATACTGCTTTTACATCCCTCTTGCAGATCACTCTGGTTTTCCTTCATAACGCACAAATCTTTCGCCTTTTACTAAAGATTTCCGTGGAGGGGAACAGTTGTATGAGTCTATAGACCAATTTTTCATCGCCCTGCTTAGCGGCGGGGCCCCTTAGTGAAATGGATAAAATTTTCATGGAACTAGATCTCAATTCGTGATCAACCACCAGCAGTTCAAGAAGGTGCTTTTGGGGGCTAACATCTGCAGCTAGCTCAGTCACTTGCAAAATTTTTAGAGGAGAAAAAAAGCAAAGTCGAGAAGACTTAAACCTGCGAAGAGAGGGGAGGTTTATTTCTTTTTCCTTCATTCCATGGCGTAAATCTCTTCAATGTGTGCAATGTAGGGAACATTATACCTACCATGTTCCCAGTTGAAATGAACGTACTGCAATGATATTTAAATGAACAACAATAACCTGATGTCTGAGAAATAACAATAGGGATGAATTTATTTTCAGGCGTCTTGCGTCTTAAAGACAATTCAGCGCGTGGGAGGGCTTTGCGGACTCGGCGCCTATGATCTCATACCAAACGGCGAGGCGGCATTCGGCGCAAAGATCGATCTAGAGCCGGCGACACACTTGGCGATTTTTTACGCCAGGTGTGTCCGGTGCGGCGATTGGGGTTTTCGCCGATCTGCCACGTCTTGTTTCAGTCTTGTGGACTTCTAGGATGTTTGTTTAGAGTCTGAAGGATGCAAGAAGCCACATGCACTAGTGAAGGAATTTTAGCCATCGAGAGATTGGTCTCTCATTCCTGCCTGAAGATGATCTTGCACAATAATGGAGTCTACTTTTTTCGTCTCTACAAATTTCGCATCTGACTGAGCTTGCTACAGATTTTGACTCCCACAAGCGACGTCAGAGCGGCTTCGACGATCCTTCAACCGCCGTTGGTCACTGATGAATTTATTTATTTTGTTCTTTCGTTAGCCCACGTGGTTTCTTGCATCCTTCGTGATTTCAAGTTCGACCAGCACGCTTCTAGTCCACAGGCTTGAAGGTTGTCCTATGATAATCCTTTTCCCCAACTGTTTGGCATCAGATCAGAGGCGCCGAATTCGCTTAGTGCTCCCGCGCTGAAATTTTTTGATAGTAAGTAATGCCCTCTTCTGATCCCGATAAAGCTTAAGAAGAAATATTGTGCATGGCTATCACGAGTTTCTATCAAAAACTAATTTCACTTCTCATGATGGCCCCGCCTCAAGGCAGGGCAACAAAAAATTGGTTTACAGACTCATTCGACTGTTCTCCTCCACGGAAATCTTTAGTAAAAGGCGAAAGATTTATGCGTGATGAAGGAAAACCAGAGTTACTAGCAAGTTGTACCTAACAGAGGTCTGTTGAAGATGACTCGCTCACGCAAGTGGGGTTTATATTTATCCTTTATGCGCATGCACACCGAATTCTAAGATATGTGAAAGCCTTGAAGTTGTAAGAAGCAACGTAAAATTTGTGTAGAAACACGGGAGGTATCCGACAATAGATAATGTTCCCAGGAAAACGATCAGAACGAACAAGACTGAAGAAACGTTTACAGACTTGCTTTCTTTCCTGTCAGCTTTATATTATTTATGATATAAAGCCCCAACAACATGCAAGGTGACGAATTTATGGTTTAAAGTACTCATTTATTTCCTCCTCTCGACGGAAATCTTCTGTGGAAAAACGAAAGTACCAGTCAGCTTAACATATTTGAGCTAAAGCAATTGGAACATGCCTGTAAGTATTACATCATAGGGAAAACACCTATCTAAACCTTCCCTTGGTTTTGCCTTTCTAATCATTTCATATAATTTTTCCAGTTGATAGCCCCGCCGAAAGGCAGGGCAGTGAAAAATTAGTTGTAAGACTCATTCAGTTGCTCTCCTCCACGGTAATCTTTAGTAAAAGGCGAAAGATTAATACGCATTTTGAAGGAGAACCAGAGCGAACGTAAAAATGGAGAATTCTGGCACTAGATTGAAAGCAACGCAAAAGGCATATGGGACACCGGTCACAAAGCATGTCAGAACAATTTATGGAGTGCGCATGCACATCATCGTCCTGAAGAAGTCGAAAGCCCCCGGAAAAATCTTGGTTACCCTGGTTTAGAGTATTTCTCTTGTTCCAAATATGGTTATGGTTGTTTTGGCATTTTATAGATGAAATTCTAGTCTGTGCAAGGCAAGCACACCAAAAAAAAGTGGGGTTCAGACAAAAGAAAAAGAGTATCAGCGCCTGTCAGCAGCAAACATTACGCGTCTTTGTTGATTATTCTAATAAATGAAGTTCGATACATGCCGTGTTCGGCGATAAGTGAGCGTAAAGTAAAATAATTTATGCATAATAAATGTATCCACGGAGGTAAAAATGTGTGATAGCCGGCGAGTAACATTGTCCCAATCCGCACACTTGATAGGTTCTTCGAGAAGTGTCCGAATTGTTATGTTTAACAAGCCGCCGCAGACTAACCTGTCCACCATTAGGACATGCTAATATTCCTCGTTTATATGGCTTCTGCCAGTTCTTTGTATGATTCATTTCCTTTATGCTGACCGGAAACAATGAATTGCACTCTCAGTGCTGCAGACAAACTTCCTCACCCTTCCCCCTAACCCAGTATTTAAAATTTCTCTATACCAACAATTTGTACTATTACAGCAAGGAGTTTCCAGATGGTTGACTGGTAATCGTGGGTGCGGAACGGGTGTAAAAGAGGTCGGAATTAGAATGCGAGCAATTCTTCATTTTCGGCCTGGTCCGTCGCGCGAGTAAAAAACTCAGCAAAAAATAAAATTGATGTTAGCGAACTGCGCAGAAGTCATCAATCCCAGAGTTCCACGCGGTGCTAACTTAATGTCAACAATTATCTAACTTTTGGGTGAGGCAAAATCATGAAACTTCGATTAGACGCCTCGCCACCAGGCAGGGCTACGAAAAATTGGTCTTTAGGCTCATAAACTCTCTCCTCCGCGGAAATCTTTAGTAAAAGCAGTGAAACACTTTGCCAACAAGGGAAGATAGAAACGAGTTCGAGATTGGATGCAAGCAAGAGGCACTCGGGCGCACACCGCAGAGACGGAAATCGTTACGCTGATCCCACATAAAGTATTTACAGACAAGAAGGAGATAGGAGAAGACCAAAGGTACGCACAGGAGTTCCTCTGAAGAGAAACCGAAAAGGAGATGGTGCAAGGAAGTGTTCCGCTTCTTAAGATGGCCCCGCCGAAAGGCAGGACGATGAAAAATTAGTTCATAGACTCAATCAACTGTTCTCCTCCACGGAAATCTTTAGTAAAAGGCGAAAGATTTGTACGTTATGAAGGAAAACCAGCGCTACCGATAACGAAGATGTGACAGCGGTATGTCGAAAACGGTACGCTAACGCAAGTGGGAACAATCTCGAACCCAGATCCTTTCTTCTTCTTGGTCTTTTGCCTATGGGCATGCGCATGCGCATCAACCGATGACAATATTGTATCGAAAATGAAGGCGAACTACGACTTATCTTGTGAAAATTTCTTATACGATGTAGTTGATTTCTGAGTAGACTCTTAATACATTTCCCTCGCTTACATAGTGCATGGTGCTCCAAATAATTTTCCTTGAGAGGAATACTCACGAATACTATCAAGACACTTCATCAAGTAGTTCCTTAGATAGTGACTCCAGGAATAGTTAAAAAAAGGAAAGAAACTCATTCAGTTGCTCTCAGAGAAGTCTACAGTTATTAACAAAGTCACAATATATTGGTGTTGTTTTTGGCTCATGACAAACTATCACTGGCATTAGTTTTTTTAGATGAAACAAAAGAGCAGGCGATAAAACTACTCGTTCTGATATAGGAAGATGTTCGTATGCAGGATGATATCAAAATTATCGGAGCATTTTCCACGCAACTATACAAACTCTATAAGTGCAGTGAGGGTCACCAGACACCAACTTCGTTGGGGAATCGAACCCCACCTCCTAAAAATTAGCCACAACCACACCAAAAATTAAACGTACACACTCCCTGCTACTGCTAACGCAAAAACAAAACACTAATAAAACAATTACGTAAAACAAGAGAAGGCATGGCAAAAGCATTATTACAAAACAATTGTAACAGCTTGAAAGGACGGAAGATGAGAGCAGTAAGCACCACGATTACCATCTATGACAACACTCGGATTGCTTCCTCTTTGAAACCGCAAAGAGGAGGAGTGGAGTGGAACGTTTCTTTAACTCAGCGGCAATGATCGCAGCCGTGGGAACCACTGACCTCGAAGAGACTTGTTTTGGTCGGAGGTTTTTCCTGGTGACTGTAATGAAGCCGTCCAAGGAGTCCTCGACCTCGGCAGACGACGAACTGAAGAAGAAGCTTCAATACTGACGCTATCAATCACCATATTTTCACTACTATTATCATTAATGTTTTTATTATTACTATTGTTACTAGTTTTGCTTACACTAATATTATTATCAACATTATTTGGAGAACTTCGAGAAATGTCCGCTGAGGGTCCCCTAACCCCCTCGGAACACCAACAACTATACTAGTAAGGCTTACAGTTCCTGTCTGAGCTAGCACATTTTGTGTTCCGGTCTCCAAAGAGCCTGGGAACTAATGACGTAAAAGCTTGCGCATTGCGTGTTTCGTCCTCTTCTTCACTAGCTGTGGCCATTGTTTGACCACAGTTGAATTTCATATTTCATTCCATCGAGGCCGCTAATCTTTTGGCCAGAAAAAAAATTATAAAAATGGGTGGTAAGTGTCCTAAATTTTCTTGATTTCATTTTTGTCGTCATTTGTAAGCAATCTGCCCGTTTTGGCCGCGAGATAATGTGTGATCTTTTTCTTGTGCACAGTAAAATTTCTCGAAGTACTACGACCATTTATTTCCGTTCTGCCTGAGGTCTCAAAGCCCGAAAGAAAGGTAAATCTTTCGTCAAGATCTCCCTGTAAGCGTTCAGTTAGTTTCTTCTTCGTATTTATTGTTAAATTGAGTGTCTTTTGTTGAAGGCAACTTGGAAGTGAATTAATGTTTGGTTATGTCCGTTTGGTGTACGTGTACATCCGCGTGTGGTTGCCTTCTTTGGATACGGTTACTCGAGATTTTTCAATCAATCCACCTTCTGTTTCTTACAGATCCAGTTTAGAGAGAAAGTACTATGGACGGCGATTACGCTGTTTATCTTTCTTGTCTGCTGCCAGGTTGGTAAAATCATATGTTATAGATAGGAAGTTAAGAATAATTGATATTCTTCATGACTGGCCCTTTGTTGCAACCGCCATTTTACAAAAGGCTAATAGTAAAGAGCTATCATCTCTGTGATTCTCTTGTGATCGATCAAATAAGAGGTTTAATCTTACTCTTTCTCTTTACGTAGATTCCTTTGTTTGGCATTATGTCGTCGGATTCAGCTGATCCCTTCTACTGGATGCGAGTGATTTTAGCTTCTAACAGAGGTAACTGATAACTTTTAGCGGTCCAATTTTGATATAAATACAGTAAGTCAAATAACTGTTTACCGGTCCAATTTTGATATAAATAGGTCAAATAACTGTGTGATTACAGTATTCTTCTACGGGTATAAAAGGTTTAAGTTAAATAACTGTTAAAAATGACCGTAAAATAATGTTATGCTCTTAAACTTGATAAGAATATCGAAGAATACAATCTTCCTGATCGTCTATGGTTCGTTCCCTTTTGAATGAAAATGTAACCTCCTACAGAAAAAATTTCCCTCTTCAACGTGCTTTTAAGGATTGCAAATTCAGAGAATTTGAATGCTGTTTAATTTACGAATTTTTTCAATTGTTGTGTTTGGAGCTCTAAAGTTCTAACTGCCACTAAATTCTCAAAATCGTGATTTTGCTTTAGATACTTGTTGGATTTTAACTTACTTTTTTGTTGTTTCATTTATTGGAATTTTTCAGTATGTATCTGAATACTTTGTAATCATCCAAGAAGTTGTTTGATTTATTTCTTGTTTGATACCGCATCCCTCTATAGAATAGTGGATGTTTGGACCGGTACAAATTAGAGCTTATTAGGTTTAATATCTTAGATAGAGATGTCCTTCACAAGGACAAGGGATAAGACATTTTTATAATTATTAATCTTGGATTAATTGTAATTATCAGTCAAACTGGTAGAAAGATTTTCATACAACCCTGTACTATCTTAAACCAAAGCTGTATTCCCCAAGGCAATTAACTGTGTCCACTGTTGCTTTCTTTATCTAAGAACTGTTAGTGTAACGAAATATAGGGCTGTGCTGAAATCTTGCCAAACTGGCTTGAGCTCTGCCTTTGTGAGGTGCTAAGATATAATTAAATTTGAGAGAGAAAAGAAGAAGGAATAAAAGATGCAGAACAAATGTTTTCATTCATTTTGTTCAGAAACATTTTTTATTTTCTTACTACTATTGTGATTTTGTAGTCTAATCTTTCAGGTGAGTGTAGTCCTGAGAAAGACCATTGTCGCTGGTGGTGACTGACGTTTCAACAACTGGAGAAGTCACCATCAGAGTCAAGTGAATAATGTTGTAAGTCTGGTGATGACTCAGGTTGTCAAAACATCAGTCACCACTTAGACAACAGTCCTTCTGAGGACTACATTCACCTGGACAATCAGGCTACTTAGGATACGTTACCCTCAGGTTCAAACCCTTTCTGTGTAACTACTATTGGTTTTGTTGAAACAAATAAAGACCTTTTTTCATTTAGGTACCCTCATGGAGCTTGGTATATCCCCAATTGTCACTTCAGGACTTATTATGCAGGTTTGGATAACTTGATAACTACAAATTAAGTTTTGTTCTTACTTATTAGGAACAAATTGTTATAAGCTTTTTCGTTATAGTAATGTCTTCCAACTTTTGAGTGATAAGCATTTTCAGTTTCATTCTTTACAATTCATGAGTGACCAAGACAGAATTTCTACTGCCAATGTCAATACAATATCACACAGAAAAGTGATGAGAATAAAGATAAATTTTATTAGAGGATTAGTTGAGCCAATACCAAATTCTCCCAACATACATCATAGGAATTGTTTGTAACACATCAAGGAGAATTGCTAATGAGGTCTTGGTTGATTACTCTGTTCCTCAGTTGTAAGTGTGTTTCAATTTTTTTCTGGGTATCTTGATGATCAGAAAGTATGATAGTATCTATGAAACAGAAATTAAAGAAGGCGTTGAAACCAAGGACAATAACTTAACTATACCACTAAACTGTAGGCCTAAGTCCATGTGAAGAAGCATGATTACATATTGCTGAGTTCATTGAGATATAATTATTATCCTTGAAACAATTCTTGCATTTGTAAGAAGCTATTAACACCTTTTCTTTTAGTTAAAAATTATACTCAGTTCTAACTTGATACATTCTTTTAGCTTTTGGCAGGTTCTAAAATTATTGAAGTTGGTGACAGTCCAAAAGACAGAGCTCTCTTCAATGGATCTCAAAAGTGTAAGTATGACTGAGAAAGGCTCGTCACATACCTTATACCTTTTCTTCTCTTTTTAATCAAATCTTTTCTTTCTCTAGTGTTTGGTATGATCATTACCATTGGTCAAGCTGTCGTGTACGTTATGACTGGAATGTACGGTGATCCTGCTGATCTTGGCCCTGGTATCTGCCTTCTGATTATCATCCAGGTATGCTTTAAATGGATATCTTCATCTCTGATGACTCAGAGTGTATAGTTGTGCTAAAGTTTTGTCAGTGATATGCATGTGTATCATACCCTTGGGGTTAATATTGCAAGTGAAACTGAACTTGCACTTAAAAGCCATAATGTCCAAACTGACACTTGATATGCCACGTGTCATGCCAAACTTTATTGATGAATGACATTCACTTGATGTTCCTTGACACTAAACGAACATAGGTTTTCTACAATGAAACTTCTCTCAGTAAGTGTTATGCAGTACTGTTACTTGAGAGAGGGGAGTAAGAGTTGTAGATATGAAATTGTTGGTATTCTGAAGTAATGCAATCTCAAAGGCTATCAGTGGACTATTTGATTGTTGATTGTAGATGCTGATTACTGATTTTTTTCATCTTTGTAGCTGTTCTGTGCTGGTCTTATTGTTCTCTTGCTGGATGAACTTCTTCAGAAAGGATATGGCCTTGGATCAGGGTAGGCAGCTCAAATTGAGTTAATCTCTTTTGATGGAAGATGAATGAGGGCTTGTACATATCTCCAGCTTATCCTTTAGATGCATGAGCTGTTTCTTGATACAGCACTAGATAAATAGAAGCCATTAAAAAAAGTATACTTGTGAGTTGGGAGATTTTATCTTAGATCCAGGAAAGAAAGCTCTTAACCCTTTACACCCCTGCATCAGTATACATATTCTCCTTACTGTTCGTTACACATTTCCTGAGGTGCTGATAAGGAAAAGTTGTTAAACTGTAAAGAGTTTCTGTAATTGGTGATCATTTCCTTCATTCTCATGACCTAGATGTGTGATTCAGGGCTGGTATTGTTAGGAGAAATGAAATGCTAGTCACTCATAGAAATCAAATAGTTAACCCTTTCACTCCCACTAGTGATCAAGACAGAATTTCTCCTTACAATATCAATACAATATCAAGCAGGCAGGTGATGAGAATAGAGAAGAATATCAATCATGGGATTATTAGTTGATCTAATACCAAATTCTCTGAACTAACATCATAAGAATTGTATGGCAGATAGTAAGGAGAATTATTAATCAGATCTTGGGGGTGAAAGGGTTAAGGGTACCAGTATTACTTATGGTGTTCTTGGGAATTTTCACTACCTGAGTTGATTTCCACTCTGCCACACAAGCATATGTCATGTTAAGACTCCTCAGAGCTTTTGCAGAGCTTTCCTCTTTGCAACAAGGTTTGAAACATGTTAGTTATCCAATGGTGTGCTCTTTGATTTATTTTCACTGCAATTATTTTACCTTGGCTAAATCTCATTATAATCTCCCTTGCAGAATCTCATTGTTCATTGCCACAAACATCTGTGAGACTATTGTTTGGAAAGCATTCAGTCCAGCCACTATTAACACTGGCAGGGGTATGTACAACTCCTATATCCCCATCTTAAACAGGTTACAAAATAGAGACTCACAAGGATTGAATGTGTTTGTAGAAACAACACTTCAAACATTTTTTGAAATTAGACGTCAGCTTAAAAATTTATTTTCAGTTTTTTCCTTGCTTTAAACTGGTCATCCTATGAAGCACTATGCAGTTATGCATTATAGATGACAATTTGCACTAAAAGTGACTACATTGTGAGACAGATAGTAATACCTCAAAATTATTGCATTTCATCACCACAAGTCACAATGTTTTTTTACAGTATTTTCTGCTGTTGATTTTAGGTACTGAGTTTGAGGGTGCTATCATTGCCTTGTTCCATCTGTTGGCCACCAGAACAGACAAAGTGCGTGGGCTCCGTGAAGCCGTCCATCGTCAGAACCTACCAAACATCACTAACCTGATTGCCACAATTTTTGTCTTTGGTATAGTTATTTACTTCCAGGTAAATTGCCACCTTTCAGTCAATAATATTCTTACTACTTCAACATTTCCTTGATTTAGAACCTTTCTTATGGGGTGTTTTTTCCTCCTTGAAATGTGATTGTTTGTAGCTCCTCAAGGTTTGGGACAGTGTGTTGTTTGTTTTTGTATTGAAATATAGCATAACTTTAATTTTCATTCAGATTCTCTACAAGTATCATGATATTATAGGTGTGATGTAAGCTCTTTCCTCTCAACTGGTAGTCATAAGTTTAACTTAAAGTAAGTAAGTTAGTTTCTGACCTGCCTCTTTGCATGGTATATTGGTATGTCTGACAGAATGTGGAAATATCTTGCAGGGCTTCCGTGTAGATCTTCCTATCAAGTCTGCTCGCTACAGAGGCCAATACAGCTCTTACCCAATCAAACTGTTTTACACTTCAAATATTCCCATCATTTTGCAGGTAAGAGTAACCATGAAACTTTCATTCTGTGCTTAATTTTAGGAACTGGTTAAAATGCTTTCAGTGAGTTGATTGTTTTCATTATTACTCTTGTTTGAAAGTCACCACCAAGACCATCATGCTCTTTGTTAGGTGTATCTCTAATTGATATTTGCTTAAGTCAAATATTTAACATCATTCTCTAAATAGTGACTTTACAAAATTAGTTAGGCTTTGGGCCTTTATTTATATACTACTCTAGAGTTCAGAGTTAGAGGCATTTGCTAAATTTTAATGATCAATACAACAATTTGATTTTGTTGTGCAAAGCATGTCATTCAATTCTCATCACTTGCTTTTTTGTCAATATTTCAGAGTGCCCTCGTGTCCAATATTTATGTCATTTCCCAAATGTTGTCCACTAAGTTTGCTGGAAATTTCTTCGTCAGTCTTCTTGGAACATGGGAGGTATGCTACCATCTTTACGTTGACTTTATGACAATTTGGTTAGTTTAGGATTTGGGAATACATTTGTGTGATGGGGCTCCCTAATGTAATGGTGGTCTTTTGATTCCAGGAAGCTGGTGGTGGACCTGCGCGATCATACCCCACTGGTGGCCTGTGCTATTACATGTCACCTCCAGAGACAGTGAGTCACATCATAGAAGATCCCATTCATGCCGTCATGTACATTGTCTTCATGTTGGGCTCTTGTGCTTTCTTCTCCAAGACATGGATTGATGTGTCTGGCTCCTCAGCTAAAGATGTAAGTGTTACTTAAAAATGATGGAGCAGCAGATTAAATGAACTGTTACTTCAAGTGTTAAGGTCATTAATTTTACAGAAACTCTAATTTTGACAGACAAAAAATTTTCAAAGTACAACTTGTATGCTATGTAAATTCCCAATGTTCATAGTTTTCCTTAACTCACAATAGAAACTTATTAGAATTTTTGGGTATTTAAACTTTTTAATTGTGACTTTAGAAGACACATGTACAATGGATGTCTCAAAATTGACAAAAATTTGGCAAATTGTGTCAAAAGTAAGTTGAGGATTGTGTGGTCATTGGTCAGCAGTATTGACTCTAAGATCTTAATAATACTGGGCTTTAAGTTCATCTTTTAAAAAAGTGGCCTCTTGGTCACCTTCAATTACAAAATGGTTGCCCTAAAAATTATGTATTTAGTAAGACAAACAATAAGTTTGCAACACTTTTGTTTGCCAAATTGATATGTTTATTTGCTTGTGGATGTAAAGACTGCAATAAGGGTCAAAAGATGACGAGGCTCTAATGTCTGTAAGCAGAGACAATGTACAAGTGTTTTTTTTTTCCTTTTTTAAATCTGTTGATTGCCAATATGGTTACTTTGGTAAAAATTTTAGTCATCAATTATATTTTTCACTCGCCATGGTGACCAAAATGGTTGCAACTTGGATCGCTGTATTTAAGTTCCAATCAATTGATGGATGTTTTAACTTTTATCCCCAAATCAAGGTTGCCAAACAGCTGAAGGAACAGCAAATGGTGATGCGTGGACACCGTGATAAATCCATGGTCCATGAACTCAACAGGTAAGCAATGATCATAAAGTTTAGAATTGGCTTTTACAAAGCTTTCGTATATTCCTTGTCCATGTGGAAGATATGTAACCAATATGCAATGTATGGATAATTTAATTCAATAAATAGTTTCTTACATAGTACTATAATTTTGAAATAAAAAATTAAATGGCATTTTAAATGGATCTCTTACCTTCCAGGTATATCCCTACAGCTGCAGCTTTTGGTGGACTTTGTATTGGTGCCCTTTCAGTCTTGGCTGATTTCATGGGTAAGCATTGAGTTTTCATGTACTAAACAGCTTGAAAAACTCAAGAAAGATATTCAGCATTTCAGTGCCATGATTGTGGCATAAGTAAACGCATCTGAATCTCGTATTAGGATTTGAGTCACTGACCCTCTGATTTCATGATGCTTCACTTCATGGACTTCAGCAAAACTTGAAAAGGAGAAGGGGCTAAGTTCAGTTGTAACTAAATGTACAGTAGTCCTATTTTCCAAGTTGTGAATGGCTGACCTTTGTCAAAAAAGGAAACAAACTTTCTAAGAATCTGTTTGTTTCTCAAAAAATGGATTGGAAACCGGGAGGAAAGCACAGAGCTTTGCTTGTCTGTTAAGTCAATGACTGCTTTTAAAAAAGATTTGGGCACTTTTTTCAAAAATTTTCACCAGCTGCTCTTAGGATTTTTTGTCATTATATGATCAGTAGTCTTGATAAGCTGCAACTGTTTGAGAAAAAAAAAAGCCCCTGCTCCTTGCTAAAGTGAGGGGTAAAGAATGGAATTAAGAGGAAGATGATAGATCAAGGTGATAGATCAAGTAGATCAAGGTGATATGAACAGGAGCCAAAATTAAATGAATTCTTACGCATGTAACATTTCTGTTTGTTTCTTCATAGGTGCCATTGGCTCAGGAACAGGTATTCTGTTGGCTGTCACCATCATTTACCAATACTTTGAAATCTTCGTTAAAGAGCAAAGTGAAATGGGAGGCATGGGAACTCTCCTGTTTTAAACAAGCCATTCTGCACTGTATCAACCATCCCATAAAATTACCACTGTACTTAATATCCAGCCTAAGAATGGAAGTTTTTTCCTCTCTTGAATTCTGTTTATTTTGTGATTGAAAAATGAAATTTCACCTTGTATTAGCTTATTTGTACTCTTGTAAGTTAAAGATTAATCTCAAAAGGACAGTAGCAGCAACAGCAACAACAGGGACCATCAAATTAGAACTTTGATGGTTAAATTTCTTACAATAAGCTACAATAAATGTATTTTCTGCTCCAATTGAGAGATATCTCCTTGTCCACTTACCTTTTGGATGTTTATTGTGTGAAGAAAGGATTCAAAGATTTCTCCCAAAGATGATCTTAAAATACCTGCTTATTTTATTTGTATTTTTCATTGAGTCCTTTCAATATTTTGGGAGGCACCACTTTTATTCATTTCAGACTAGGCAAATGTCAGAAATTTCTGTCTAGGAAAATTGGTCAAAAGATTTGCTATTTTAGTGAGACATTAAAATTTTATCAGCAGAGATAATTTTGCCATCCCATTAACCAGGCTCAACTGTACAAAAAAATTGGTGGCTGACCTCGTGGCTATACATGGACTTGTAAAGTTTTTCTTCCTTTTCTATTTTATTAAATTTTATGGCCAACTTCCTTTTCAAAGCAGGGTTGTAGAGTGTGTTTCCTCTTCACTGTCTTTCCTTGTTTTTATGTGTTTGAGGTGAATGGCCAGGCTCCCTTGAAAGTGGTGCAATGCCTGGTGGCATGAGAGAGGCAGCAATAAGAAAGACTGTGAAAGAAAGGCTAGGTGAAGAGTACTGGAAGGTACTCTGCATTATGAATATTCGCTTTATTTAGAAGATGGTATTCTCATACAGTATTTCACTTTTCAAATTGTTGACTAGGGTCGTCGCAGTAGATATTCAAATTTCAATATTATGTGCCTTTATTGTATTTCGATACTGGTTAATGGAAGGTTCGTTTTGCAAAGATTAAAAGTGATATTTGCATCTCACCCACATAAATAAATAAACAAATAAAGTGCCTTGTGTGAATCCTAATGATCTGGTTTCTTGTGTCTAGAGACTGTTGTGGTAACTTTTTCATTAATTCCTTATCCAGTAGGTCTTTAGGACCTAAACTTCTGTAGTTGCATTTTTCCTTTCCAAGCTACACGTATATGGCAAATTCGTGGAACGTTAGAAATTAAAGAGGAGTCGACCTGGGTCTCTTGGGCGCATGTGCAATATTAAGACAAAAGATTATTAGCAGTAGCTCATGTACGCAGTATACGGCGATTCTGTCATCATACTCGTAGCAGTGAATTGGGTCAGTTCTCCCTCAAAGCAAAAAATGTGTACTTCGATTTTCCTGAATTTCCTTTACTGAGGAGTATATGAGTTTCTTATACGCACGCGTACACATAGATTTAAATATGTGAACTATTACTTATCCCACAACCTTGGTGGTTGATAAGAGTTTATATAAAGTCTCGTCCCATCATCTCGTTGTCTTGGCTAAATCTAAGTAGAGTAGTTAACTTAAGTAGAAGCATATGCGATAGCACATGCTTCTAGTAGTAACCCATCAAGCTCAGAAATTGAGCTTCGCAATTTTTGCAGTCCTGCTAAGAGCTCAGCAGGGCAATAATGAAGAAAACAAAAGCCGTGCGATAGCAGGATTACGTGGTCGATGCACGTTGGTTATATGACATGATTCCAAATATCGTGGACTTTCTGGCTGCTCCTAACACTTGACATTCTGATGATACAGTTTCAAATTTCTGAGAATCACTCTTTTAACCCGGCTGGTTCACAGGATTAATGATAGAAGTAGATTAAACATTTCTACGGGTTAATTTTCGGAGTATAAGGAAATAGGTTATCGCGCCGAACAAAGCCTTGTGCAGATAACAACCTCGAAAAGTTTGTTACAAACCTTTTTCGTAACGATTGTCATAAACTTTTGTATCAGATGATGACATTTCGTAAACAGCAGCAAGTTTGTTGGAGCAAGTCGACCTCAATCTAATAAAACTTCCGACAGCATCAAATTCGAATCTCATACAACTCTTCCTTTTCGCTCACCACGCACGACGTAAAAGTGATAAACACAATTTTCAAAGAAAAGAAACGGAGCAGGAGTCACATGACAAGCCTTGCTTTCGCCTTAGTCTCCTTGTAAAAGACCCTTTCTATAAGTTCAAGACAGTTGTTATCGCGCATGTCAAAGGTACAAGTGCATGTCCTCTCCATAGTTTCAATCGACGGTTTCTGTAGCACTGAAGACGATTAAGAAACGTATCAATCGCAGATGATAATAAATTTTCGTATGGTGATTGGAAAAAGAAAAACCTCGAGAACTATTGGAACCGTTGTAAAACTTCTCATTCGAAAACGAATCTTTTGACTTGCGTGCTTTGTTTCCACTTTATTCGTCCCACATGCCTCGAGTCTGCCCGGTCATTCATTCAGTCATCTCAAATTTGTCATAGTAACTCTGGTTTTCCCTCATTACGCACAAATCTTTCGCCTTTTACTAAAGATTTCCGTGGAGGAGAACACTCGAATGAGTCTCTAATTCAATTTTTCGTCGCCCTGCCTTCAGGCGGGGCACCCGATTAACAGAAAAGCCTTGACATTAGCTAGTAATGTGTGGGTACTTCGCGTGTGTTTTGTTAAAGTTCTTTAATGGGTTAATTATTGGAGCTAGTGATCGACTCGTGGCTTCAGAAGGAAGAAAAAGTATCTCAATGACTAAAGAATCGATCTTTTATACCAGAGGTTGGAACATAAAATAAAAGAGCCTTGTGCTGGTTCATAAAGGAGTAAAGGGTGGCTATATATCTAGCTATTTGTTGTCGTTTGAATTTTTAGAACACACAAAATTAGAATCGATCCAAGTAGATTATAACGGGGACAGAAAAGGATTTCATGAAGAGGTAAGGCAGAGATTTAGCCTTGAGTTCACTAGCACGCTGGTGCGTATGTTCTTTCCGTGAACTATGTGTGACATTAATGCAGATCCGTCTCCCATATCGCGGGGCTCTCCTTATAACCAATCAGTCGAAATTAGATCTAAGCAAAGAAACATTCTCTCATCTTCTTCTTGTATGACATGATGAATTTTGATGAAGCAGTCCTTCAGAAAAGTTCGAAATAAAAGCAGATGTCGACATGCATGCTGAAATAAAATTTAAAAGAAATAAAATTTATTGTAACATGGGCAAGGTCTATTCAGACGCACTGAACGAACTTCTTCACACGGACAGGCCTTTTCACGTTTTTTCTTTTTTGTGTCACGAAAAAAAATAATGCGAGCGCCTCTAAAAATTAAATTTTCAATTTTCAATTTTACGATTCTAAAGCTCTGTAAACGTATATGTTACTTTTTCTCGTCCATAAAACTTGAAACTCACGAGAAGTTCTAATTTTGTTCAAGTCTTTAAAAATATATTAAATAGAACTCACAATTTTTTGCTGTCATTCTTCTCTATCAATTTCATTTTCATTTTCGCGACGACAAGCGAATCTATTATCGAAGGGAAAATGAACGTTGTAAGAAAAATCGAGGAGATCAAAACTCCTAGGTATGCGTTTATTCCGGTTTATTTTTTGCATTGTAACTATACGCCAGCGTTCCAAAAGCCACGTAAGAAATTTGAGTTGGCGCTACATGAAAATACCCATATGACAATGCGCCGGCTGGTCATCCGGGAAGTTGGAAACAGGGTATCTACTTTTCTACGTGGCATATAATGTCTTATACTGAGATGCGAAACTAGTGGAACGTTTCGCCTTGTGAAAAAAAGTTTGTGCACTTAATTGTAAAATTTAGTACTTGTACTGCCTCCAAGAGGCCTTTCCTTTAATTTGGTGAAGTCATATCTGCGTAAAACGTTTTATACGGCGCGTAAGAAATGATGAATCAACGTCCTCCTATGACAGGTCAAAGGTATGAATCGACGAATGTTTGAGACTTCAAAAAATATTTTTGTGAAAATCCGATCGCTTATTGCTGTTTGCTATAAACATAGGAATATGCCATTCGATGGGCCAGCAAAGGGTGTGGGAGATAATTTTATGGCAAATGCAGGCAGTTTTCCTCCTCATCAAGGTCCATCTAACGCAATGGCGAATGGCCCTCAACAAGTCCAGATGAATGGTGTGAGTTCCCAACAGGATCCCAATCGATATCATCCCGGTTATTATCAACAACCAAAGCAGCCACTTCCTCCTAAGGTAATGGTATAAAAGTTTTGAGCCATTACGACACCTTTGAAGTTCAGCGCGGAAACTTGCCCTTCATATTTCGTTTCCAGTGAAGCCGGCTGTAGGTCGCGTGTGTACACGTACTTATCAACAACATTTGAAAAACTTCAGTCTGCAAACTGTCACTCACATGTTTCTCAGAAAACTAACGTGATCAAATTGCCAATGTTCCCTTCATGGTGAAGCTTGTATCCAATCTCGGTTGATTTTAATAGTGTCCTTTTCCTTTGGTCGAAATTTTCTCAAGGTTTTCCTCGCCAAATTTTATTTGTTACATTTCATGGGATATGAGCATACTTCATTCCATTGCATTTCTCGAATTTACATAAACTGGAAACTGTGAATTTATTAAGACAATATTGTAACAGTCTCTAATGTTGAACATTTTTTTTGTTTATAAAAACTAAAATACCAAATGATACACGATGCAACTTGACGTGATACATCTAATACAGATTTCAAATAATACAAATTTATTGATATTTCCTGACTGAAATTAATTATGAATAGTATGCACAGTTTGATAATTGATGGCAGTAATCAAACAAACTTCTTTGTTTTCTGTGACTGAACACTTGTATTTGGCTTATTATTTTTATTTTCATCATTTTTTCTCATATTATCTTATTCAGGAAATCCTGATTTGCATCCACTTTCGACACACTTAAACACTAAGTTTTGTCCAAAACAATTCTCAGCTTAGTTTGCCAATATGCTTATATGATAAAACCATAATTTTAAATGACTGGCCTTGGCTATTTGTCATGAAACTTCAAAGCTGTCTTTAATTGAATCTAATTTTCACTGAAATCTCAGTGCACAAGGCTGACATGCTCTGGTTGGCTTTTATCACAAAGGGCATCTGGGCCAACTAAATCAGCCCCATTAATACTTATTTAAAAAGCCTACTTTTTCTCATTCATTAAGCAGAGAAAAGTTTCAAATGCAACATGGTAAAACTTCAGACTGGTGTAAAATTTTAGTCCTTCAGTAGTTTTGCCCTTTAACTCCTAGGATCTGATTATTAATTCTCCTCTCTAGCTGCTACACATTTTCTTGTAAATGAGATTAGAACTTCTACCCGATAAGTTTAAGTGTTCTCATTACCTGGTTGCTAAATAATGTATAAATGTTTAAGAGAGAAGTTACTTTTAAATTACTCTTGGGAGTTAAAGGGTTAATTCCCTATGAGAAAGAGCTCACTGCAGCTTTATCTATATATGTTGATATCCTTGTTAACTCTCTTTTCAATACCTTTTAATATTTAGGCTGGTGACCAGTTTCAAGGTTCCCTTATGCAACAACCAAGTCAGCGACTTTCACCCTCTCCTCACCAGCCAATTAATTCCTCACCTACCCCTCCTGATCAACAGAAGCAACAGTTCCCTCCTGTTTCACAGCATCAACAGCCCCCTAAGCCTGGAGAGTTACCTCAGCAACAACAACCACAGTCAAGACCTGGTTTACCCCCACAACAGCAGCTGCCACAGAGACCTGGAGGCTTCCCATACCAGCAGACACCATCACAACCAGGGGGTCCCTCTCCTTATCAACAGCCTCAGAGACCTGGAATGCCCCCTCAGCCTTTAAGACCAATGGCACCCACTCAAGGGCAACAGCCACCAAGGCCAGGTGGAGGAAATCCAGCTCAGCGGTATCCACCTCTGCCACAAGGACATACTTCTGGACATCAGCATCAACAGGTGGGGTTCCCAATCACAGATCGACTGTTTTAAATCTCAATTTATCTTTGCGTATCTTGTTAACAGTCAGGTCAAGGACACTTTGTCCTTTTAATTATGGCCAAGTGCAAAACGCATGTATTTGGCTAACAAATGATAAAGAACAAAAAAATGCCGTTGGTGTCATTTGAAGAACTGGAGTTGTCAAGATTTAACCCCTTAGAGTGACTAACATCTAATTTCTCCTTTAAAAATCACCCCTGAATCAATCCTTTAAGGTCATGAGAATAAGGAAGATGATCAGCAACTAAAGCAGCCCTTCATTGTTGAATAAGTTCTCCATGTCAGAACCCTTGGAGATGTCTAGGGAGTAGGATGGAGAATGTTTGTACTGATGTTAGAGAGTTGAGGCTTAATGGCATCTGTTACATGCTAGATTTTTTTTTTAAGATGACTCAGCAGATGAGTAACTTGAATATCACTAGTTCCCAAAGTCAACCATCATCATCTCAACAAGCAAACTTAGGAAGCTGGCCTCCCCAGCCAAGTACCACGGTTAGTATGAAGACTAGACATTCTTTTGTCTGAAAGACAGCTGCATGGACAGTCTGTTGAATGAACCGACATAATGTGACCTTTAGTATAGTTGACTTGCCCAAATTATTATCATTCAGCACTATCGGCGGACTCTGGTTTTCCCTCTACCACTTAACTTGATGGCTGTTGTCTGTTTGCTCAAAGTTTTCATAACATGAAAGTCGTAACCACTAGTACTCATTTTTGGGTTAGTTTTATGTTAGACTGGGAGAAAACAATTCAAGGTAGAGAAAGCTTTGTTGAAGTTTCAGTCATAGGGTTGAAACAAAAGACTTGAACCATAATTTGGACCCAAAGTACATGTTTCATGTCTTTCAAGCATTCGGGAGGATCTAAAATGTAGCTTTATTTCCTTTGATCTCTTAGCAAGTACCATTTGGTGGAACATCAACAACAGCCCCTCAGCCATCATACTTGGGTTCCCAGATGCAACAACCCACAAATCGACCTCCTGGCCCTCCAACAATGCCCAGTATGCCACCAATGACCCAGCCTGGTTTCCCCCCTCAAACCTCTTCAGGTGCACCTCCTATGGGAGGCATGACCCAATCCCCGATGGGTAGACACAATGCCACGCAAATGCAGCCAATGCCGGGTTCATACCCTGGTCCCCAGGTTAGTATGTCAGGTCCTTCTTTTAGTGGTTCTGGAAGTGCTGGACTGACAAGCTTGTCAGGACCAACGCTCAGCCAGGCTGCACCTCCTAGTGGGTCTTCTGGTGCTGGGATGTCACATAGTGCCTTGCATAGTGGTCGGCGCATGTACCCAGGTCATGCACCTTCTCAGAGTCCTGTGCCGAATCAGCCATCAGGTGGAACTACAGGAATGGCATCACATACAGTGAGTTTAGGTGGTGTTCTAGTCTGAATTTGCCTGATGGATGCATGCAAAAGAAGATTTTAGAAATCTTGTGGAGATACTGTTGCTACCTTCTGCAAGTCATTGTCACTGGTTGTTGAAAGGTCTTGTAATGATGACTGAATATATGGGTTCCAAAAACAGAATGAACAGTCTGTTGCTCAACTGACAACACCATCCTTCTTTGAATATATGAAACCAGGATTTGTTAGTAACATGGTTCAATGTTATTAACCTCAGTGCATGGACTTTAAATGTTATTTGGATGTGTCTCTCCATACTAGGGCCAGTCAATGTATCCTGGGGCACCAACTATGGGAGGAATGCCACCAACAGGTCCAGGGCAGCATGGAATGGGACATCCTACACCAATGAATGCTCCAATGCAGCAACAGAGAAGAATTGATCCTGATCAGATGCCCAGCCCAGTAAGTGTCTCCTGTGCTTTTGTAAGGCCATTGTGTGTATTATGCAGAACATAAGTGTAAGGTTCAGAAATCAGCAAGGGTTAGCAAGAACAGCAGTAATATTGATGTCTGAACACAGCTCACTAGAAATTCCCTTAGAGCGACAGGCAATATTATAGAATGATCCCTTGTCACTTTGACTGCAAAATCGAATATGAAAGTTTTGCATTGTAATGCTATTAATTTATGTTACAGATCCAAGTGATGAAAGATGACAACGATGCATACAAAGACTCACCATACCTCACGAGCACACGAGGAAGAACTCCTCCGCTGGTTACCAGCAACTTTGTTGTACAGGATGATGGTAGGTGGTCATTTATTTATCATCCTTTGATACATGAATCAATTTGTTGTAAATGCTGCTGGCTTTTCCTAATTATGAGTTACACATTATGGAATATACAGTTGTTTAAATTAGCCATAAACCTCCTAACCATATGTCCACTGAAATCCCATAATGTCTCAAAACTAGTCCACAGCTCTTACTACAAGTTGATAAAGGCCCCTGACCTGTAGTATAGCTTAAAGGCATATGGTTACAAAAAAAAAAATATGGAGTTCATACATTTTTTCCTTGTGGATGCTGTACCTTTCATACAAAAATTTATTTTGATACTGCTCACAGTGGATACTTACTTTAAGACTGAGAAATACAGTACTGTACATAATCCTATATGGTAAGAAAGTTAGAGAGGAAGTTTTGTGGTCTAAAATTAGATCTCAATTGCGTTGAGTAATTCATTGTGTTTTTTTTTTTTCAGGAAACTGCAGTCCTCGTTTCATGAGGAGTACTATGTATAATATACCATGTAACAAAGATTTACTGCAAGCCTCTAGCATACCCTTGGCAACAGTTATAACCCCATTTGCTGAACCAGGCCCTTCTGAGGTTAGTGGTAGTGTTATAATCTTTAGCAAGAAAAAAAATTGGTGAAACAACACTTCAAAAATGTGGCACTGTATTAACTGTTTGATCTTTCCACAGCCATCCCTTCGCATCATGGACTACAGCCCCACAGGACCTGTGCGATGTAATCGATGTAAGGCGTACATGAACCCCTTTGTACAATTTGTTGATGGTGGAAGAAGATTTATGTGCAATATCTGTTCCTACTCATCAGAAGGTAGTGTGACGAGGTTTTGTCAATACATGTCTTAATGCTAATCTGATTTCAAGACATCTCCCAAAAATATTTTCAGGAGTCGCAGATTTACATGAATGAATTTTCTTACCACAGAGCAATATGTTGGCAGCAGAAACATGATATTTTATCATTTTTGGATGTCGATAGACTTTAGGTGACAATACACTTATGTTTCTGAAGTTGAGATATTATAAATTTTTGTTTGTTTGTTAGTTTGTTTTTTATAATTTTATTTTAGATAAAACCTACATTCAAATTGTAATTTATGAAAACAGAAGTTTACTTCCTGAAGAGTCAGTTACAATTTGATTACTTTTATATTTTAGTTCCAGCAGAATACTTCTGTCATCTAGACCACCAGGGAATGAGACTCGATGTCTATGAAAGACCTGAACTTCATCTTGGATCCTATGAATTTGTAGCCACTAAAGATTATTGCAAGGTAACTGTTAAAAGTTATCAACTTTCTTACTCCTTCCTGTGATTTTGCCTTATAGCAGTTATCATAACATTTTCTCATTGTAAAAACTTTCGCAAACATAAATTATGAAATACTAGTGGAATTATGACAAGTTGTTTCAATGTGTCATTGACAAGTTGTTTTCAACCATAGCCATTGTATCCTTTAGATGTTGAGATATGCATATTGATTTGATGCTTCTGCAGCAGCATTTTGAAACGGGAACTTCTGTTTTCCGAACTAATGCAGAACAAAGCAAGCTGACTGTGTTGAATAACAAAAGCAAAAATGCACTCAAGACATGCGCTTTTTTTTGTGTGCAGAACATGAAAAAAGTGCAAAGGTTTTGCATGTGTTGGCCATCTACCTCTGAGCTGTAACGTATAACCCCTCTTCAGCATAAAACCAGGGAAGCAAATACATGTTCAGTTCAAAAAAGACTTATCTTTCTGTGCTAGTCATGAGTTGTTTTCAATTTGTGGCTATAATTGTTCTTTCATTGTGGACAGGATCAAAAGATGCCTGGTGCTCCTGCATATGTATTCATGATTGATGTGTCATATCAAAGTATGCAGTGTGGGATGGTTAGAATGCTCATGAAAGAACTTAAAGAGGTCTTGGATGTCTTACCCAAGTGAGTATTTCTCCTTTTGATCTCTAAATTGGATTATCAAGAGTTCACCCATTTTTTTCTTTTTTTACTTTACAGAGAGCATGGCCAAGAAGCCTCATCAGTCAGAGTTGGATTTGTAACATACAGCAATCATTTGCATTTCTACAATGTTAAGGTAAATTAAGTGTACTTAATAAAATATTCTGTATACGAATGCTACATTTTGAGTCACTGCTCTTTAAAAAGGTCACCGTTATTGTATTTTACCTCAATTTAAGTCTCTGTACTCAAATCCCAGCTAGTTGTTTAAATGTACAACCAAAGAAGTCACAGTAACCTATGAGAACAGTCTGTAATGAGAACTTACCAGTGTGACAGAAACAATCAGACAGCCAAAACTGCTTTAAAATAAGGTTGACCAAGTTAGAATTTGGATTGGTTAAGAGAGTGGCACTAGTCTTTGTAGATCCTTTGCACAGTGAAGTAAGCCAAAGTTAAAACAATTTGGGATTATTTGCTGTTATTTGATTTAATCTCCTTTGCGATCATGTTATCATTATCATAAGTAGGCAATTTTTTGTGCATGGAGGCACACTTGAATCATAGAGTGGTTTACTGCAGTCAATGCATGTATCTCAAACTCTTGACACATTGAACCATTATTTACTGCTTTGATGTCAAAGATGACAGCACTATACCTTAAATGACAGATGATCACTGCTAAATTATTGGAAATGCTATTACTTAACCTTTGTCTGTTCCTAATAGGGCAACCTAGCACAGCCGCAAATGATGGTGGTGTCAGATATTGAAGATGTATTTGTGCCCCTAGTTGATGGCTTTTTAGTGAGTCCTAAGGAAGCAAGGACTGTGATTGATAGGTGTGATTTTAAACCATTATTACCTTATCATGAGTACCACTCTGGAAAGGTCGGTGTTGATATGTAAACAATGATATTGTTCCAAGCTGGTGTTGTAAATATTACATTTAATGGACAGAGTCAAAACAAATTTCATATTCACAAGAATACTTTTTTTGAAAAGTATTCTGGGGAATTTTTAATTTATTTTGATTACTGTGTACTGTTATCTTTAATTCATGGAGTTATAATGGATAGACTTTGACTTTCTTGTAATGTAAGTATTTCAATTTAAGAGCACTTAATACTTACATCTAAATGTTATAATTCATTACCAACAGCCTTCTGGTGCAAATTCCTTTAATGTTTGGAGAGACAAGGGAAACAGAGACGGTGTTAGGTCCAGTTATCCAAGCTGGAATGGAAGCTTTGAAGGTAATCAGTGAAGACAATCACCATTTTAAATTCTTATTTTTACACAAAATTATTGTGAGCTTACTCCCTTGTTCATTTTAACCCTCTACACCCTAATATCGTTGTGCATATTCTCCATACTGTTTGCTATACATCTCTTATGGTGCTGACAAGGAGAATTTGTTTAACGATCAAGAGGTTCTTTAGTTGCTGATCGTTTCCTTTATTCTCGAGACCTTGATGAGTGGATTTAGGGGTGATATTGTAAGGAGAAATTAGATGCTAACCTATCTTGGACCAATGTCAGTAGCTGGGCAACTACCCATCTACCCCTCCCCTAACCCAACATTAACCTTAACTTGTTGTCAATTGACTGTTGTTTAATTAGGGGAGGGGTGGGTGGGCAGTTGCCCAGATACTGATAGCGATCCCCCATCTTAGTGGTCAAAGGATAATTTCCTTTCCTTTTCCATTTTTTTTTTTTGTATTTTGTTTACTTTTGTTTAATTTTGTTTTTGTTTTATGATTTGCATAACATAATTTTTCCTTTTCTTTTTTTTTAATTTTCTAATTTCTATTTTGTTTCCGCAGGCCGCTGGTATTTCAGGTAAACTGTTCGTTTTCCACTCATCTCTGCCCATTTCCGAGGCGCCTGGAAAATTAAAGAACAGAGAGGACAGAAAACTTCTTGGCTCTGAAAAAGAGAAGGTAGGGTAAATTTGTACTAAACGTTAGTGAATTGTAGTTTTCTTTGGAGAAGGATACACAATAGTAGTGTTTGATCGGCCGTATTGAGCTCTTACATAACTTCATGCAGTGCAAGGCTAAAAAGCTACGTTGTAGGGTTGTGTGTATCTCAGTGCTTGGTTAGTCAGTGCAATCAAGTCCCTTTAAGACTTTAGGGCTACCCACAACACGAAATCCAAAGAACAGTTCGTTAGGGAAACTGTTAACCAACTTGAGGTACAGTTTATGCAGAAGTTCAATAAGAAATTTTGATCATAAAAATTTGAAATGCTGTTATGATTAAAACTGTTTGATTATTGTTACAGGCAATACTTACACCTCAGAATACCTTTTATGAGAAACTTGCCAAAGACTGTGTTGCAAATGGCGTGGGAGTGGATCTGTTTTTGTTCCCCAATGCCTATATTGACGTTGCAACGATTGGATCAGTGGCCACTCTTACAGGCGGACAGATCTACAGATATTCCTACTTCAAGGTATTCCATCTCAAAGTAAAGGAAAGACTGTTTTGATGCCACGACTCTTGTTGGAAAATAAGAGAAGTTTTAAATAGGAACACCCCGAGTGACTTACCAGGCTGCAAAGAGCTAAAGTGTGAAGGGAGCGTTCTGCGGCATTTTGTCATAACGACGCATTTTGTAATAACCTACGTATTTTGTAACAACGTTTTCGGAATTTTGTAATGACTCGCGCATTTTGTGATAGGTATTACAGCATTCTGTAACGAAGGCGACCGACGCATTTTGTAATAAGAGCTGCGGCATTTTATAATAATCGTCGGTCTACGCAAATTATTACAACGTATTGACGCATATTGTATGCTTTTTGACAAAGGCGTACAAACAAATAAGAAAAAAACCGTTTTTGGAAAATGCTTAGGTTATTAAAAAATGCCATAGAACAGGGAGCTTCAAAAGTTTGAGAGAGACACAATCTTTTGTTGTCGAAAACAGAAAACAACAAAACTCGTACATCATCCCTAACCCCCCTCTTTGATACAGATAAATGAACCCTTACGGTGTATCACGGCCATTTCATTGGAAAGCCAGGTATCAGTCCTCCTGGATTTATTTCGGTGTCTGGAGGTTTTACTCCATCGCGAGTTCAGCCCCCTCCCCTAAAAGTTTTTCCTGAAAACAACTAATTCACCTAGCCTAATGTAGCAAGCCCACCTCCTCCGGCCTTACTTGTTCATTCTCTCTTTTCCCCCCCGCTTCGCTAAATCTTTGACAGTCATATATAGACTGGTGCAAATCAACCTTCGAACAACCTGGCTAACGATGTTAAGAAAAACATATATTTAGTCAGCCTCCTGCAAGATTGAATTTCACTTTGGAATGTGTAGGTATAAGATAGGTCGTGAGAATGTTAAAACTGATAACGCCGGGTTTGAAATCTTCTTTTGGCTTATATGTTGTTTGTTGAATTTTCTGCAGGAGGCGACACACGGAGAACAGTTCCGTGGAGATCTCAAGAGGAACCTTGAACGTAATGTTGGTTTTGATGCTGTCATGAGACTGAGATGCAGCACAGGTGATTAAAGTTGGAATTTTTTAAATTTTCTTTTCAATTTTGTTATTGAGGATATTTGTCTAGAAACACTCTTCTTACCTACATCACTGTAATATGTGCTTATTTTCTTCGTAAGGGCTTCGGCCGGTTGATTTCTGGGGCAACTGTTACATGAACAACACGACAGATGTAGAGCTTGCTGTCATCGATCCACACAAGGTACGGTCAACTTGTGTTATACCTGAAACTCGCCAGATCTTATTCGAGATTCTCACTTCTATTCATGATACATTTCCTTGTAAAATAGCCGAGAAGAGAAGCTTGTGTTACAGGAACAAAAGCAGCCATTCGGCGCGAAAAGATGCACAGATATTTGTTTGTCGACGTTATCTGTTCCGAAGGGATCGATAATGTCCAAGCAAATATATACTAGGACATTTTCAAGCTGATTGGATGCTGATGTGTGTACTATTCTTCAAGAACATTTGCAACGAGCGAAGCGGAACGTTTACAAACAACTGAACCATCGAAAACAGGCGTTGACTGAATCGAGAATCATGTTCGTCTCTTATTCTGTAACAACAGCAAAGCACACTTACACTTGCATCAACTTTTAAAAGGATGACTTTCATCCCTCTGGATTTAATGTTTGGAAGTTGTGGAATATCACGGAAGAAATATCACTGGATGTTACCCAATTTTAGCTGGGCATATTCAGTCACTCGGCGCGTTTAAACCACTCGTGCAAGCGAAAATTTGTGTTGGATTGTAACTGTGGACAACGTTGATTTTATGTGCCTTTTATTTTTCTTTACTAGGCGATTGCCATTGAAATCAAACACGATGACAAACTTCCCGAGGAGGGCCAGGCGTATTTCCAGTGTGCGTTACTCTATACATCTGTCAGTGGACAGCGGCGTTTAAGAATTCACAACTTGGCCTTCTCTACCTGTACGCAGTTATCAGATTTATTCCGTTGTTGTGAGATGGATACCTTCGTCAATGTTGCATCAAAACAAGGTGGTTAATGTATTACATCTTATTCAGTTCATCCTGAATCAAAGAAATATGATCAAACCATGCATTTTGTGGAAATCTGACTGGTGCAAAAAGTAACTTTAGATTGTCGTTAGAAAAGGTTTTCTCCTCCTGCAGGAATAGTTACCCCAACATCGTAAGCCTTGTTTGGTCTTGTCACGGAACGCGTTCACCTCTCGGGTTAGAGAGGAGATTGCACTGCGTGACAATACCAAACGATTGATTCGCTTCATTACTTGTTGTTACCTTCAGCTCTCCGCACAATTAAGAACTGAATTTGTCTTTCTTACATCCAGCGATCAGAGAAGTATACACGTCGACGCCCAAAGCGATCAGAGAAAACCTGATGAATCAATGTGCACAGATCTTGGCCTGTTACAGAAGAAACTGTGCTTCACCGTCATCTGCTGGTCAGGTAGGACTCGTTTTGTACGTTTTCTGTTAGTGGAATTACGGTATAGTTTTTACACTTTTAACCGAGTTCAAGAAGTAGGAACGAAAATGGGTAAACCTGGCATTCAGGCAGACAGGCAGTTCGTCAGTCAGCCAGTCAGTTGGCTGTTATTCCTTCAAACGCGTTTAGATGTGTTTGTGCCACGTCATCAGACCAACAGTTGTAATTATGAGTTTTGGCCGTACTTTGTTCGTACGATTTTTGTTTCGATAGCCGTCCTACTTATTGAACGAGTTGAATTTGTTTATTTCAGTTGATACTTCCAGAGTGTATGAAATTATTGCCGCTTTATACGAACTGTATTTTAAAGAATGACATTCTCCTAGGAGGTAAGTTTTTATCATGTAAAATTGTTAAAATTTGCTCTTTGTTTTTCGTACAATTTCTGGTGTGGAGTTGTACTTGGAATTTGAACTTTCTCAAAAGCCATTGGACAACATCAGTCTCAAGACCGCAGTTGAAACACATGCAGTGTTGTTATGTAGAAAGATGCTTTTGTTGTCATTTGTTATTCTAGGATATCGATATGATTAGTTTCATATGCTGCAAATTTGTTTTGAAAGTTTACAGAACAGAAGCGAAATGTAAAGCAATTCGTATGTTATTATTTCTTCAAAGGTTCAGAGATGAGTTCTGATGACCGTAGTTGGTTGATGAGAACGGTCATGTCAATGGATCAGGCTGCATCTGTACCTTACTTCTATCCAAGACTTTTTGCATTGGTAAGAATCTATTGTCTCAGAACGTAGAAAGCGTTCTGCTTCTTTCTCACCCCCACCCCTTCCTCCTAATTGAAAAATCCTGCTCGTGCTATGCTATCGACCGGTTAACGAAGTGCTTCTACTCACCTTACACAACGAACCTCTTCGTTAACTTTCAAGGGCATAAGCATCGCGTAACAAGCTGAAATTAAAGTTGTAGCTTTCATATAAAGTATTTCATTTATTTTTATAGTTATTTTTGTAATTCTGAAACTTGATTTTTTTTTCCTTTAGCATGATCTGAAAGAGGAGTCGTCGGGTCTACCGGCAGTGATCAGATGTTCTGCTGATCGAATGTCAGAGAATGGTGTTTACCTGCTGGGTGAGTTATTTTACCAAGTAATGGCCGACATGGTACACCAGTATTCATGGTTACCAGCCTGTTTTAGGCATTCAGTCAGTAAAACGCCGCGAAATAGGAAAAGGCGCGACGGAAGCGGAAGATTAACCCTTTCATTCCCAAGATCTCATTATTAATTCTCCTTACTGTCTGTTGTACAATTCTTATGATGTTAGTTAAGAGAATGTGGTATTGGATCAACTAATAATCCTGAAGTGATATTTTTATTTATTCCCATCACTTGTCTGTTGGATATTGTATTGATATAGTGAGGAGAAATTCTGTCTTAGTCACTAATGGGAGTTCAAAGGTTAAAAGTCGAGGGAGGTATGGGCCGGGTCGCGCAGACTTGACTTGACGTGAGGGATGAACAGATTCCTTTCCCGCATTTTTGTATTGTTCTTGGTCAGTCGCGATTGGTACAAACGAAAATAATGCTGTCAGAATCATAAAGTAAAGAATGCGACTGCTGTTGGCCTTTCCGGGAAAACATGCACATGAAGCCAAAGGCGAGTGAAGTGCTCGTCAGTCTGTTGCGCGGGAGAATTTGCAACTGGATGTAAACTTGATGTACATTGCAACCATCATAAAGTACCGGAAAATGCGCACTTAGGTGTGAAGCCTTTGAAAGCTTTGCAGCCAATGTCCAGCGCTTGATATTAAAAACCAGAGAAGTGTAACCACTGTAAGGTACGGAAAGACGACCAACTGGTTCCATGCAGGGAAATGGAACCCCTTTTAAACCGTTAATGTGTTAACCGTTTTATGTTTACATAGAAAATGGAATATCCCTGTTTTTGTGGATTGGACTTCAAGTTGACCCCAACTGGCTCCACCAAGTTTTTGGAGTTCAAACAATCGGACAAGTCGACATTGAAATGGTAAATAATTAAAGTTTCTTGACTTTAGGTGAGCAACGGTCAATGATTTGATAGTTCAATAATTATGAAGTGATGGCATCGCACGATTTACAATATCAGATCAAAAGCTTCAAAAATTAAAAAAAAAAAAAAAGAGAAAAGAAAAGAAGAAATAAGCTAACCATAGCTTACCGGGTTCTTTTACAAGATTCGATGCATTTTAAGTAGGGAGGATTCACAGTTTTGCACGTAAACAGAAATAGAAAAAGTTCCGATACACGGTCAGTAAGGCAAGATTTTGTGACCACTTTACAGTTATTATTTTGATTAAAGCTATGATTAATACTACATTCTTAAGTCTAACTATTTCAACCTCATTAGTGTTGTATTACTATTTTTGTCACCAGACTTCACTTCCAGTCCTTGATAATCCTCTCTCTACTCGCTTAAATGAAATCATTCGACTGATTCAGAACCAGAGACAGCATTACCTCAAGGTACGATTGTAACTGTTGCGTTTGTTCGTAAAGTTCATCCGTGATGGCGTCTGTAAGTCACTGTGGACGAAGTGCAACGAATCCTGAGAAAACGGTTGATCTCAGTCTTTATTATAACTTTCCGTTAGTACGTGCGGTAAATGTGGTAGGCCATATTACATTGTATGACCCGCTAAATTCAAAATAGTGTTTGAATTGCAATCTTCACTCTCTATTTTTCCTTTCGGATCCGAGCGGAAAAACTCGGTACGTAACTTACAGTACGGTCCTCGATCGTGGTTTGTAAGAGGTATAAATCATGAATTATGTAATAATCCTTTGTTTTTTTCTTCGTCTCCTCAGTTAACCGTCGTACGACAACGCGACAAGCTCGAAGGATGGTTCAAACATTTCTTGGTGGAAGACAAAGGTGTTAACCCAGTGGCTCATAGCTATGTGGACTTCCTTTGCCAGATGCACAAGGAGATCAGAAATCTGATGAACTAAGCAAAACTCCAACGACAACAAGAATCTATCAACATACCGGGAAGAGAGCGTCAAAATGGACATTTCTTCTTTGACCAACGTTACTTTTCGTAGCTGCTCAGAACGACTTCTTTGCCAAGTGTCCATAATAAGCGTTTTAAGTGACTGTGAAAAATCAAACGGGAACTGCGAAACGTCTGACAGAGGTCTATATTCATATTGTAACATTTGAATTGTATACAGAGTTTAGTTTTTAAAAAATCAAAACTGAATGTCACAGGCAGTTTCATATGTCGTTACTTGGCGTTCTGTTAGGCGACATATGACTCACGAAAGTCAATTTTGTTTCAAATGTTCTTGATAAAGTTGACAGGAATGGTACTTATGAGTTGTTTCTTGGCAGTAAAATGAAACATAACAACTCAAAAAATCTATGCAATTGTTCCAAAGTAATTATCAGTTGTTTTCTTACACGTATAGATTAAAACAAACTTGGTGAACAAACAGTGTTTTGTCTTGTTTTTTCCTTTTTTTTTTTTTCGTCTCGACCTTTAACAATTCCCTCCGTTGAACTAGGGCTGGTAGATTGCTAGACTAGGAGATGTGCGAAAAATATGCATGGAAATGAAAAAGCGAATGAGATATGCGACCGGACCGGGAAAGGGGAAGGACGGAGGAAAAGTTGACAAACATGCTTCAGCTGTGTCCATTGCTTCAGAGTGCCAACTTTGCTCCTGGCCTCCACAATTCAGGTTACTAGCTTCTCTTGTTCTCTGGGTATGATTATGGCCGAGACACAAGACTCTTTGGAGCTATAGCTATACACGTCAAGACTCACTTCTGGTCTCTTTTGAAATTAAAATGTGCGCAGCGAAATATGCAGATAAAAGTACTCGTTGAAATGAACACTGAACACCAATCTTTTCCAATCAAGATTGGGCTTTACTTAATTGTAACGATTACGTCGTTTTACAATAACTACAAAGCTAAGACACCAGGGCAAGAAGGGAAGAGCTTTGCAAGGCTCGTCGCCTGTGAAACTGAGATTTCATCTTCTTATCTCGATATTGGGCCCTTCTCCTCTATTGTGGCCTTAACGATAATCAACGCGTTTGAAAGGTTACAGGCAAGAAAAGGAAAAAACGATATTGACGAACGAGCGATAAGAAACAAATTTATCTCCATTGGCAAACCACTAAACTGCAAACAAAGTAACCGCTGAATGTTAAGCCTGAGAAACGAATTCACACTTCAGGCTTAAATGCTTATGGACAACTTTTTCTGGATTCCCAGTCTAACAGATGCTAACCTTCTCTATGACAAGTCGTATTGTTTAGAGAAAATCTCTCAATATTAATCAAAATATTGAATCCATTCACATTTTTTTACACATCAAAAAATAGACCTGGGTATAATTAGATGATATATTTTGTGACTGCACTTTGAAA
>NC_142682.1:18511878-18514378 GCF_964200805.1 Pocillopora damicornis
TGTCCTGCAGAGACAGACAGACAGACAGACTTATTACCCTCTTACTCCCTCTTACCTACGACAGAGAACTGAAAGACTTGATATTCTTTTATAAGTGCTTATTTAATCATATTCACCTTGATGTATGCATTTGCTTCAATTCCTGCAATTTGAATTAACAACTTTTTTAACAACTTTATTTGGTTTATAACATAGTACTAACTACACCTCTAGCTTGTAGCACGAGCAAGTTCTAACTAGTGTCTACGTGCAGGGCTAGTCAATGTCAATGTCTCAGGCAGTCAAAAAGTGTTTGTTTGACGAAAAGCTGGAAGGAGAGCGGACGCGAAAAACTAGAAGAAGGAGCAATAGAACAAGAGTAATTCCAAAGTTTCACAATGCCATTTAAGTAGGAGGCCTGAAAGGGGCTCGTTTCACAGATTGGTGTTTTTAAATTAAAGGGGTTGCTTAGTCTACTACGGCCGTGAGAAATAAAGTTTGTGAAACCACGTACCTGTTCTTTCGAATTTCACAAATTGCCTTTATCACGTGTTTATTTCTTTGATAACACACTTTTACAAAGAGTGAAAGAGAGAATGCCGTTAATGAGGGAATGCAGAACTATCATTGGTATACGAGTAATTAAAAAAACTATTGTGGTCAGTTAAACATGTAACAAGTTGTACTTATTCTGCAGCAATCCAATATGAACGAGTTCGCGTACGATTAGTTACACCTTTTCCAACATAAACATGAAATGCACACCGTGAATCTTTTGTTATAATAACAAGATACAAAAGAACAAAAATAGTCGTACAAAATCTAGGTAATCACTCAGTTTTGACACAAAGCTGTATTTACTTAGTAATTTCTCTGTGGCCTAATACAGTGTGAATAAGAAATCGTGAATCACTAGTCATCTTTTCTCGCGTTTTTCATCCATTAAAGAGAAAGCTCAAAAGTCTGATTGGACACGAGATCTAACGGGTAACTTTTTGAACTTTTTGAAGAACATTCTTTTATCATTAAGAGCGGAATTAAAAGGTAGCAGAAGTGAAGCCTTCAAAACTTTCACTGGACAGGATAGCCCTACCTTATGTGTATTTTACAAATCAATGCCTCTTAGATGCGCTATTTTAGCCGCAATCTGTGCTGTAGACTTCGCAGCTATGTTTAAAGACATTTCCATAACAGCAGGAGACTTAGCCACGAAATCATACAAATCACGCAAATTTTTTGAATTTATGGAAAGTACTTGACTTAGCATCACGTCCCGGCAGACCATCAAACAAAGCGTTTCATTGTTTCTCCATGGTCCACAATCCACCTCTGCATTTTGACTTATCATGAACTTTGATCCCTTTTTCCTCTTATATGGAGAGACGGTCGCCCTATTTCGCTTCTTTCGTTTTGGGGATTTTCCCGGGTCAGCTCGAGCTTGAACAATGTTTCCACAATTAAAGCATCTGCAGACTTCGGTGCATCCTATGCCACCCGCTACACACGGACACTTCGACTTGCGGAGACTGTCTTGACACGACTTGTGACTTGCATTTGGTTCTCCGTCCCCTTTGCTCTTTTGTCCAACTCCGCACCTACAGCCTCTCTTCAGACTCTTTTTTACCTTCACAACTTCATTGGAATTGCACGTATTTTTGCAATTGTAACATCTACACGAGCGGGTACAAGAGTGGTTCACTTTGTGGCACGGGCATTTACCAGAAACACAGAAAATGTCTGAAACTGACTTATTTTTCTTGTTTTTACCGCAAGTGCATCTTGTTTCCTTCGCTTGTTCGTCACAGTCATTCTCACTTGAAACTTCTGAAACGATGAAACCATGTCAAGAATTAATGCAATGGTTTTCGACAAGGTTTCGACAAGTTAAAGGTCATTAGTATATACTAAAGCAGTGGACAGCGTTGAAGGTGTGCTCTGACTGGCTACTCAAACTCTGAATATCCTTTGCTATTTACCTCCGAGCAACTCGCGAGTTTCACGCTGCCGCACGTACAGGAATAAATTGATTATTAAAATCATCCTTTTGTGCCATATTATCTCACTGATTTAGTGTGTACTAAAAACAGCTATTCGCCTCAGTGTCGTGGCTATTAGTGAATATTTTCCAAGCTGCTTCGCGGCTCGTTAAATGTCTACTATTAGCCACCTACACGTCGGTAAATAGTTATTGCTTATATCTGAAATAACCTCGATTTACAGAATTCGTTTCAGCACAAATGAAGAAAACATCATTTTCTCCATTAAATGATTTCCGGCTCAGTTTTATTAACGTAAGCATTTACAACTTAGTACTAGTACAAGACTTCAACCTTATAAGGGTGCCAAGACATCGGGAGGATCTCGAAAAATTCTCAGTTCAAACCTCGATATATGAGGAGGTATGTAGCATTATCAGAATTTATAACTGCTAATTTAACCTAAGGTTATTGAACAATTATCGAGTACCTTTTGTGGCATCGTAGTGGCCTGGCCCAGAATGATCATATGCAATGTAGATGGG